>NW_027139460.1:40000-194208 GCF_035084215.1 Heptranchias perlo
GATATATATATAGAGTGAGAGATAGAGTGAGATACAGATATATATATAGAGAGAGAGAGATAGAGAGAGATACAGATATATATACATCGAGAGAGATAGAGAGAGATACAGATATATATATATGGAGTGAGAGATAGAGAGAGATACAGATATATAAATAGAGATAGAGACAGAGTGAGATACAGATATATATATATAGAGAGAGAGATAGAGAGAGATACAGATATATATATATATATGGAGAGAGAGAGAGATACAGATATAAATAGAGAGAGAGAGATAGAGAGAGATACAGATATATATAGAGAGAGAGAGATAGAGAGAGATACAGATATATATATATATATGGAGAGAGAGAGAGATACAGATATAAATAGAGAGAGAGAGATAGAGAGAGATACAGATATATATATAGAGAGAGAGATAGAGAGAGATACAGATATATATAGAGAGAGAGAGATAGAGAGAGATACAGATATATAAAAATAGAGAGATAGAGAGAGATACAGATATATATATAGAGAGAGAGAGAGAGATAGAGAGAGATACAGATATATATATATATATATGGAGAGAGAGAGAGATACAGATATAAATAGAGAGAGAGATAGAGAGAGGTACAGATCTATATATAGAGAGAGAGATTGAGTGAGCTACAGATGTATATATATATATAGAGAGAGAGAGAGATAGAGAGAGATACAGATATATATATAGAGAGATAGAGAGATAGAGAGAGATACAGATATATATAGAGAGAGAGAGATAGAGTAAGATACAGATATATATATAGAGAGAGAGAGATAGAGAGAGATACAGATATATATACATCGAGAGAGATAGAGAGAGATACAGATATATATATATGGAGTGAGAGATAGAGAGAGATACAGATATATATATATAGAGAGAGAGATGGAGAGAGATACAGATATATATATAGAGAGAGAGATGGAGAGAGATACAGATATATATATATAGAGAGAGAGAGATAGAGAGAGATACAGATATATACATAGAGAGAGAGATAGAGAGATACATATATATATATAGAGAGAGAGAGATAGAGAGAGATACAGATATATATATAGAGAGAGAGTGATAGACAGAGATACAGATATGTTTATAGAGAGAGAGATACAGATATATATATAGAGAGAGAGATAGAGAGAGATACAGATATATATAGAGAGAGAGATAGATAGAGAGAGAGAGATCGAGATATATATATATCGAGAGATAGAGAGAGATACAGATATATATATATAGAGAGAGAGATAGAGTGAGATACAGATATATATTAAGAGAGAGAGATCGAGAGAGATACAGATATATATATATGGAGAGAGAGAGAGAGAGATACAGATATAAATAGAGAGAGAGAGATAGAGAGAGATACAGATATATATATAGAGAGAGAGATCGAGAGGGATACAGATATCTATAGAGAGAGATAGAGAGAGATACAGATATATATATATATATATGGAGAGAGAGAGAGAGATACAGATATATATAGAGAGAGATAGAGAGAGATACAGATGTATATTTTTATATATTGAGAGAGATATACAGATATATATTGTGAGAGATACACACATGGAGAGAGATATATCCAGAGATAGAGAGAGAGAGAGAGAGAGATAGATATATATGGAGAGAGATATACACATAGAGAGAGATATACAGATAGAGATGGAGAGAGAGGTATACAGATGGAGAGAGATATAGATAGATGGAGAGAGATAGAGAGAGAGAGATCTAAACAGATAATAATAGAGATATAGATGGAGAGAGAGATACAGATGGAGAGAGAGTTATAGATAGAGAGATATACATGGAGACAAATAAACATAGAGAGAGATACTGATAGAGATCGATAGATAGAGAGAAATATAGAAATGGAGAGATAGATGGTGAGAGAGATACAGATCGAGATAGAGAGATAGCTAGAGAGAGACATCTACAGATAGAGAGATAGATAGAGAGAGATAGATTGATAGAGAGAGATAGATAGTGAGAGAGATACAGATAGAGATAGAGAGAGAGATAGAGACATATACAGATAGAGAGATAGATAGAGAGATAGAGATAGATAGTGAGAGAGATAGAGATAGAGAGAGAGATAGATGGGGAAAGATATACAGATAGAGAGAGTTAGATGGAGAGAGATGTATACAGACAGAGGTGGAGAGATTGATAGATGGAGAGATAGATAGAGAGAGATACAGATAGAGATAGAGAGAGATAGATAGAGAGAGAGATTCAATTAGAGATAGAGAGAGATACAGATGGAGATAGATAGAGATATACAAATAGAGAGAGGTAGATAGAGAGAGATACAGATAGAAAGAGAGATAGAAAGAGAGAGATACAGATAGAGATAGAGAGAGGGATAGATGGAGAGAGAGATACAGATAGAGAGAGATACAGATAGAGAGAGAGATAGATAGAGAGAGATATCCAGATAGAGAGACAGATAGAGAGAGATGTACAGATAGAGAGAGAGATACAGATCGAGAGAAACAGATAGAGAGATATAGAGAGAAAGATACAGACAGAGAGAGATATAGATAGAGAGATACAGATAGAGATAGAGAGAGAGATAGATAGAGAGAGAGATACAGATAGAGAGAGATACAGATAGACTCGTCGTTTTGAGCCCAGGACCTTGTGTTCTGTGAGCAGTTTCTGTTCTCGGTGAGAAAGTATTGATCTAATGAGACATTTGTGCAGTGGAATTCCTTGTCCGACTTTGTTCCCGTGGATTGTTGGGGTCTGAATTAACGGGAAGTATCCCTGTCTCCAAAATTGTCTAACCATTCCGTTTCCCCTGTGCTCTTTAGGTAGGATGGGACTGAGAGGTACTAAAGTGACTATGCCATTCCGTACTGAGATACCATGTCCGTATAGACAGAGAGATATATACAGATAGAGAGATACAGATAGAGAGAGAGAGAGAGAGAGATAGATAGAGAGATATACAGATAGAGAGAGATAGATAGAGAGAGATACAGATAGAAAGATACAGATAGAGAGAAAGAGAGAGATAGAGAGATATACAGATAGAGAGAGAGAGAGATACAAATAGAGAGATATATAAATAGAGATAGAGAAAGAGATAGATAGAGAGAGATAGAGGTATAGATAGAGAGATAAATGGATAGATAGATAGACAGATAGGTAAATAGTTAGTTAGATAGATAAATGGATAGAGAGAGAGATGGATAGAGAGACAGGTGGATAGATAGAGAGATGGAGAGAGAGAGAGATGGATAGAGAGACAGGTGGATAGAGAGACAGGTGGATAGAGACAGGTGGATAGAGAGAGAGATGGATAGAGAGACAGGTGGATAGAGAGAGATGGATAGAGAGACAGGTGGATAGAGAGAGATGGATAGAGAGACAGATGGATAGAGAGACAGATGGATAGATAGTGAGATGGATAGAGAGAGAGATGGATAGAGAGACAGATGGATAGAGAGACAGATGGATAGATAGTGAGATGGAGAGAGAGACAGATAGATAGAGAGAGACAGATAGATAGAGAGACAGATGGATAGATAATGAGATGGAGAGAGAGAGACAGATGGATAGAGAGAGAGATGGATAGAGAGAGAGATGGATAGAGAGAGAGATGGATAGAGAGACAGATGGATAGATAGTGAGATGGATAGAGAGACAGATGGATAGAGAGACAGATGGATAGAGAGACAGATGGATAGATAGTGAGATGGATAGAGAGACAGGTGGATAGAGAGAGAGATGGATAGAGAGAGAGATGGATAGAGAGAGAGATGGATAGAGAGAGAGAGAGATGGATAGAGAGAGAGATGGAGAGAGAGACAGATGGAGAGAGAGACAGATGGATAGATAGTGAGATGGAGAGAGAGACAGATGGATAGAGAAAGAGATGGATAGAGAGAGATGGATAGAGAGAGAGATGGATAGACAGAGAGATGGAGAGAGAGACAGATGGATAGAGAGAGAGATGGATAGAGAGAGAGATGGATAGAGAGAGAGATGGATAGAGAGAGAGATGGATAGAGAGAGAGATGGATAGAGAGAGATGGATAGAGAGACAGATGGATAGAGAGAGATGGATAGAGAGAGAGATGGATAGAGAGAGATGGATAGAGAGAGAGATGGATAGAGAGAGAGATGGATAGAGAGAGAGATGGATAGAGAGACAGATGGATAGAGAGAGAGATGGATAGAGAGACAGGTGGATAGAGAGAGAGATGGATAGAGAGAGAGATGGATAGAGAGAGAGATGGATAGAGAGACAGATGGATAGAGAGACAGATGGATAGAGAGACAGATGGATAAAGAGAGACAGGTGGATAAAGAGAGAGAGATGGATAGAGAGACAGGTGGATAGAGAGAGAGATGGATAGAGAGAGAGATGGATAAAGAGAGACAGGTGGATAAAGAGAGAGAGATGGATAGAGAGACAGGTGGATAGAGAGAGAGATGGATAGAGAGAGAGATGGATAGAGAGAGATGGATAGATAGAGATGGAGTGAGAGACAGATGGATAGAGAGACAGGTGGATAAAGGGAGTGATGGATAGAGAGAGAGATGGATAGACAGATAGAAAGATTTGATAGAGAGATAGATATACAAATAGAAATAAAGAGATAGATAGAAGAAGGGGAGAGAGAGATAGATAGATGGGAGCGAGTCAGGGAGAGATAGATAGATAGACAGGGAGAGATGCAGAGTGATAGATGCATCGAAAGACAGATAGAAGGGAGATATAGATAGATAGACAGAAGGGAGAGAGACAGGGAGAGATGGAGAATGATAGATAGATAGATAGATAGACAGAAGGGAGAGATAGATAGATATATAGATAGCAGAGAGAGAGACACACAACAAGAGAGTAGACAGAAACAGAAAACGGGGTGGGAGACAGAGAGAAAGAAAGAGGGGTGAGAAAGACTGATAGTGAGAGAGAGGAGGAGAGGTAGAGGTATTGAGGGAGTGAGGGGGAGTGACAGAGAGGGAGATATAGTGAGTAAAAGAGAGATAGAGGAGAGGGTGAAAGTAAGAAAGAGAGAGTGCGGGAGAGAGAGAATGAGGCAGAGACCGCAAGGGGAGAGATAGAGAAAGAGAGACGGTGATGGAGATAGAGAGGGATAGAGAAGGAGGGAGATAGTGAGGGAGAGAGAGAGGGGAGGAATAGAGGGAGAAAAGGGGAGAGATGGAGAGAGATAGAGAGGGAGTGAGAGAGGGGCAGAGAGAGAGAGAGAGAGGGGGGGAGATAAAGAGAAGGTAATAGAGAGGGAGAGAGAGAGGGATTGATAGAGCCAGAGAGAGGGGGGACGGAGTCAGAGAGAGAGAGGGGGATCGAGGCACAAAGAGAAAGAGAGAGAGAGAGATTTATACAGGAGGGAGCTGAGTATATGTTTTAATGCTAGCCCCTCCTCCATAGGGAGGCGGGGGCTGTGCCCATGGGCCCCTCCATTCCTGCCACACCCTTCACGTCATAACCCCAAGGCAGAGCTGGCCGGAGGGTTATTCGACCACGGGGGGCATCGCGGCAGAGCCCAACCCCAGCCGTGTTTTCCTCCCGGCCCCCCCCCCCCGCCCCCGGCAAACCCGACCGCAGACCCCGGCCCCCCCCAAAAGGCCAGGCAATCTCCCACCCACCCTGGGACCATGAACACCGCCTCCGTTGGCTACAGCCCCAGGGATGCTGAGACCCAAAATCGTAGGGGCCCGCAATCGCCACGGTCCGAGCCGCAAAGCCATTCTGATTCCAGGAGGGGTTGGGGTTGGGGTGGGACGGGGGTGCAGGCCTCCTGCGGGCCAGTGACTCGCAGCAGGCAGTATAGGCAGGTCCCGAACCCATGGGCTCATGGCCTGCATCGCTGTTGCTTCCCGCGACTCACAATGGGACAACCCAGGGAGGTGTCACAATGAAACCAGGGTTACATCAGGGACGACGTCAGAGGAGGGAGGGGGCAAGAGGCCCCACCCAAAACAAGCCGGCCCCCTCCCCGCCTCAGCACCACACAGACACACACAAAGGGACACACACACGTGCCCCTCCCCTCACTCGTCTGTGGAACGCGGACCAACCAAGAGAGATTCGGTGCAGGAGAAGGAGAGAGCGGGACATTCATAGGGCGACAAGGTATCGGAACAAACCGCGCGCGGGGCAGAGAGGGGGAGAGATCGACCTTTACTCTGTGTCTAATCCTGTACCTGCCCCTGGGAGTGTTTGATGGGACAGTGTAGAGGGAGCTTTACTCTGTATCTAACCCTGTACCTGCCCTGGGAGTGTTTGACGGGACAGTGTAGAGGGAGCTTTACTCTGTATCTAACCCTGTACCTGCCCTGGGAGTGTTTGATGGGACAGTGTAGAGGGAGCTTTACTCTGTATCTAACCCTGTACCTGCCCTGGGAGTGTTTGATGGGACAGTGTAGAGGGAGCTTTACTCTGTATCTAACCCTGTACCTGCCCTGGGAGTGTTTGACGGGACAGTGTAGAGGGAGCTTTACTCTGTATCTAACCCTGTACCTGCCCTGGGAGTGTTTAACGGGACAGTGTAGAGGGAGCTTCAATCTGTATCTAACCCTGTACCTGCCCTGGGAGTGTTTGATGGGACAGTGTGGAGAGAGCTTTACTCTGTGTCTAACCCTGTACCTGCCCTAGGAGTGTTTGACGGGACAGTGTAGAGGGAGCTCTACTCTGTATCTAACCCTGTACCTGCCCTGGGAGTGTTTGAAGGGACAGTGTAGAGGGAGCTTTACTCTGCATCTAACCCTGTACCTGTCCTGGGAGTGTTTGATGGGACAGTGTAGAGGGAGCTTTACTCTGTATCTAACCCTGTACCTGCCCTGGGAGTGTTTGATGGGACAGTGTAGAGGGAGCTTTACTCTGTATCTAACCCTGTACCTGCCCTGGGAGTGTTTGACGGGACAGTGTAGAGGGAGCTTTACTCTGTATCTAAACCTGTACCTGCCCTGGGAGTGTTTGATGGGACAGTGCAGAGGGAGCTATACTCTGTATCTAACCCTGTACCTGACCCTGGGAGTGTTTGATGGGACAGTGTAGAGGGAGCTTTACTCTGTATCTAACCCTGTACCTGCCCTGGGAGTGTTTGATGGGACAGTATAGAGGGAGCTTTACTCTGTATCTAACCCATGCTGTACCTGCCCTGGGAGTGTTTGATGGGACAGTATAGAGGGAGCTTTACTCTGTATCTAACCCTGTACCTGCCCTGGGAGTGTTTGATGGGACAGTGTAGAGGGAGCTTTACTCTGTATCTAACCCTGTACCTGCCCTGGGAGTGTTTGATGGGACAGTATAGAGGGAGCTTTACTCTGTATCTAACCCTGTACCTGCCCTGGGAGTGTTTGATGGGACAGTATAGAGGGAGCTTTACTCTGTATCTAACCCTGTACCTGCCCTGGGAGTGTTTGATGGGACAGTGTAGAGGGAGCTTTACTCTGTATCTAACCCTGTACCTGCCCTGGGAGTGTTTGATGGGACAGTGTAGAGGGAGCTTTACTCTGTATCTAACCCTGTACCTGCCCCTGGGAGTGTTTGATAGGACAGTGTAGAGGGAGCATTATTCTGTATCTAACCCTGTACCTGCCCCTGGGAGTGTTTGATGGGACAGTGTAGAGGGAGCTTTACTCTGTATCTAACCCTGTACCTGCCCTGGGAGTGTTTGATGGGACAGTGTAGAGGGAGCTTTACTCTCTATCTAACCCTGCACCTGCACCTTGGAGTGTTTGACGGGACAGTGTAGAGGGAGCTTTACTCTGTATCTAACCCTGCACCTGCCCTGGGAGTGTTTGACGGGACAGTGCAGAGGGAGATTTACTCTGTATCTAACCCTGTACCTGCCCTGGGAGTGTTTGACGGGACAGTGTAGAGGGATCTTTACTCTGTATCTAACCCTGTACCGGCCCAGGGAGTGTTTGACGGGACAGAGTAGAGTGAGCTTTACTCTGTGTCTAACCCTGTACCTGCCCTGGGAGTGTTTGATGGGACAGTGTAGAGGGAGCTTTACTCTGTATTTAACCCTGTACCTGCTCTGGGAGTGTTTGATGGGACAGTGTAGAGGGAGCTTTACTCTGTATCTAACCCTATGCCTGCCCTGGGAGTGTTTGATGGGACAGTGTAGAGGGAGCTTTGCTCTGTATCTAACCCTGTACCTGCCCTGGGAGTGTTGGATGGGACAGTGTAGAGGGAGCTTTACTCTGTATCTAACCCTCTACCTGCCCTGGGAGTGTTTGATGGGACAGTGTAGAGGGAGCTTTGCTCTGTATCTAACCCTGTACCTGCCCTGGGAGTGTTTGATGGGACAGTATAGAGGGAGCTTTACTCTGTATCTCACCCTCTACCTGCCCTGGAAGTGTTTGATGGGACAGTGTAGAGGGAGCTTTACTCTGTATCTAACCCTGTACCTGCCCTGGGAGTGTTTCATGGGACAGCATCGAGGGAGCTTTACTCTGTATCTCACCCTCTACCTGCCCTGGAAGTGTTTGATGGGACAGTGTAGAGGGAGCTTTACTCTGTCTCTGACCCTGCACCTGCCCCTGGGAGTGTTTGACGGGACAGTGTAGAGGGAGCTTTACTCTGTATCTCACCCATGCTGTCCCTGCCCTGGGAGTGTTTGATGGGACAGTATAGAGGGAGCTTTACTCTGTATCTAACCCTGTACCTGCCCTGGGAGTGTTTGACGGGACAGTGTAGAGGGAGCTTTACTCTGTATCTAACCCTGTACCTGCCCTGGGAGTGTTTGATGGGACAGTCTCGAGGGAGCTTTACTCTGTATCTAACCCTGTACCTGCCATGGGAGTGTTTGACGGGACAGTGTAGAGGGAGCTTTACTCTGTATCTAACCCTGTACCTGCCCTGGGAGTGTTTGATGGGACAGTGTAGAGGGAGCTTTACTCTGTATCTAACCCTGTGCCTGCCCTGGGAGTGTTTGATGGGACAGTGTAGAGGGAGCTTTGCTCTGTATCTAACCCTGTACCTGCCCTGGGAGTGTTTGATGGGACAGTGTAGAGGGAGCTTTACTCTGTATCTAACCATCTACCTGCCCTGGGAGTGTTTGATGGGACAGTGTAGAGGGAGCTTTGCTCTGTATCTAACCCTGTACCTGCCCTGGGAGTGTTTGATGGGACAGTATAAAGGGAGCTTTACTCTGTATCTCACCCTCTACCTGCCCTGGAAGTGTTTGATGGGACAGTGTAGAGGGAGCTTTACTCTGTATCTAACCCTGTACCTGCCCTGGGAGTGTTTGATGGGACAGCATAGAGGGAGCTTTACTCTGTATCTCACCCTCTACCTGCCCTGGAAGTGTTTGATGGGACAGTGTAGAGGGAGCTTTACTCTGTCTCTGACCCTGTACCTGCCCCTGGGAGTGTTTGACGGGACAGTGTAGAGGGAGCTTTACTCTGTATCTATCCCATGCTGTCCCTGCCCTGGGAGTGTTTGATGGGACAGTATAGAGGGAGCTTTACTCTGTATCTAACCCTGTACCTGACCTGGGAGTGTTTGATGGGACAGTGTAGAGGGAGCTTTACTCTGTATCTAACCCTGTACCTGCCCTGGGAGTGTTTGATGGGACAGTCTCGAGGGAGCTTTACTCTGTATCTAACCCTGTACCTGCCATGGGAGTGTTTGACGGGACAGTGTAGAGGGAGCTTTACTCTGTATCTAACCCTGTACCTGCCCTAGGAGTGTTTGATGGGACAGTGTGGAGGGAGCTTTACTCTGAATCGAACCCTGTACCTGCACTGGGAGTGTTTGACGGGACAGTGTAGAGGGAGCTTCACTCTGTATCTAACCTGTGTTGTACCGGCCCTGGGAGTGTTTGACGGGACAGTGTAGAGGGATCTTTACTCTGTATCTAACCCTGTACCGGCCCAGGGAGTGTTTGACGGGACAGAGCAGAGTGAGCTTTGCTCTGTGTCTAACCCTGTACCTGCCCTGGGAGTGTTTGATGGGACAGTGTAGAGGGAGCTTTACTCTGTATCTAACCCTGTACCTGCCCTGGGAGTGTTTGACGGGACAGTGTAGAGGGAGCTTTACTCTGTATCTAACCCTGTACCTGCCCTGGGAGTGTTTGATGGGACAGTGTAGAGGGAGCTTTACTCTGTATCTAACCCTGTACCTGCCCTGGGAGTGTTTGATGGGACAGTCGAGAGGGAGTTTTACTCTGTATCTAACCCTGTACCTGCCCTGGGAGTGTTTGATGGGACAGTGTAGAGGGAGCTTTACTCTGTATCTAACCCTGTACCTGCCCTGGGAGTGTTTGACGGGACAGTGTAGAGGGAGCTTTTCTCTGTATCTAACCCTGTACCTGCCCTGGGAGTGTTTGATGGGACAGTGTGGAGGGAGCTTTACTCTGTATCTAACCCTGTACCTGCCCTGGGAGTGTTTGATGGGACAGTGTAGAGGGACTTTTACTCTGTATCTAACCCTGTCCCTGCCCTGGGAGTGTTTGATGGGACAGTGTAGAGGGAGCTTTACTCTGTATCTAACCCTGTACCTGCCCTGGGAGTGTTTGACGGGACAGTGCAGAGTGAGCTTTACTCTGTATCTAACCCTGTACCTGACCCTGGGAGTGTTTGATGGGACAGTGTAGAGGGAGCTTTACTCTGTATCTAACCCTCGACCTGCCCCGGGAGTGTTTGATGGGACAGTGTAGAGGGAGCTTTACTCTGTATCTAACCCTGTACCTGCCCTGGGAGTGTTTGATGGGACAGTATAGAGGGAGCTTTACTCTGTATCTAACCCATGCTGTACCTGCCCTGGGAGTGTTTGATGGGACAGTATAGAGGGAGCTTTACTCTGTATCTAACCCTGTACCTGCCCTAGGAGTGTTTGATGGGACAGTGTGGAGGGAGCTTTACTCTGAATCGAACCCTGTACCTGCACTGGGAGTGTTTGACGGGACAGTGTAGAGGGAGCTTCACTCTGTATCTAACCTGTGTTGTACCGGCCCTGGGAGTGTTTGACGGGACAGTGTAGAGGGATCTTTACTCTGTATCTAACCCTGTACCGGCCCAGGGAGTGTTTGACGGGACAGAGCAGAGTGAGCTTTGCTCTGTGTCTAACCCTGTACCTGCCCTGGGAGTGTTTGATGGGACAGTGTAGAGGGAGCTTTACTCTGTATCTAACCCTGTACCTGCCCTGGGAGTGTTTGACGGGACAGTGTAGAGGGAGCTTTACTCTGTATCTAACCCTGTACCTGCCCTGGGAGTGTTTGATGGGACAGTGTAGAGGGAGCTTTACTCTGTATCTAACCCTGTACCTGCCCTGGGAGTGTTTGATGGGACAGTCGAGAGGGAGTTTTACTCTGTATCTAACCCTGTACCTGCCCTGGGAGTGTTTGATGGGACAGTGTAGAGGGAGCTTTACTCTGTATCTAACCCTGTACCTGCCCTGGGAGTGTTTGATGGGACAGTCGAGAGGGAGTTTTACTCTGTATCTAACCCTGTACCTGCCCTGGGAGTGTTTGATGGGACACTGTAGAGGGATCTTTACTCTGTATCTAACCCTGTACCGGCCCAGGGAGTGTTTGACGGGACAGAGCAGAGTGAGCTTTGCTCTGTGTCTAACCCTGTACCTGCCCTGGGAGTGTTTGATGGGACAGTGTAGAGGGAGCTTTACTCTGTATCTAACCCTGTACCTGCCCTGGGAGTGTTTGACGGGACAGTGTAGAGGGAGCTTTACTCTGTGTCTAACCCTGTACCTGCCCTGGGAGTGTTTGATGGGACAGTGTGGAGGGAGCTTTACTCTGTATCTAACCCTGTACCTGCCCTGGGAGTGTTTGATGGGACAGTCGAGAGGGAGTTTTACTCTGTATCTAACCCTGTACCTGCCCTGGGAGTGTTTGATGGGACAGTCGAGAGGGAGTTTTACTCTGTATCTAACCCTGTACCTGCCCTGGGAGTGTTTGATGGGACAGTCGAGAGGGAGTTTTACTCTGTATCTAACCCTGTACCTGCCCTGGGAGTGTTTGACGGGACAGTGTAGAGGGAGCTTTTCTCTGTATCTAACCCTGTACCTGCCCTGGGAGTGTTTGATGGGACAGTGTGGAGGGAGCTTTACTCTGTATCTAACCCTGTACCTGCCCTGGGAGTGTTTGATGGGACAGTGTAGAGGGACTTTTACTCTGTATCTAACCCTGTACCTGCCCTGGGAGTGTTTGATGGGACAGTGTAGAGGGACTTTTACTCTGTATCTAACCCTGTACCGGCCCAGGGAGTGTTTGACGGGACAGAGCAGAGTGAGCTTTGCTCTGTGTCTAACCCTGTACCTGCCCTGGGAGTGTTTGACGGGACAGTGTAGAGGGAGCTTTTCTCTGTATCTAACCCTGTACCTGCCCTGGGAGTGTTTGATGGGACAGTGTGGAGGGAGCTTTACTCTGTATCTAACCCTGTACCTGCCCTGGGAGTGTTTGATGGGACAGTGTAGAGGGACTTTTACTCTGTATCTAACCCTGTACCTGCCCTGGGAGTGTTTGATGGGACAGTGTAGAGGGAGCTTTACTCTGTATCTAACCCTGTACCTGCCCAGGGAGTGTTTGATGGGACAGTATAGAGGGAGCTTTACTCTGTATCTAACCCTGTACCTGCCCTGGGAGTGTTTGATGGGACAGTGTAGAGGGAGCTTTACTCTGTATCTAACCCTGTACCTGCCCTGGGAGTGTTTGATGGGACAGTGTAGCCGGAGCTTTACTCTGTATCTAACCCTGTACCTGCCCCTGGGAGTGTTTGATAGGACAGTGTAGAGGGAGCATTATTCTGTGTCTAACCCTGTACCTGCCCCTGGGAGTGTTTGATGGGACAGTGTAGAGGGAGCTTTACTCTGTATCTAACCCTGTACCTGCCCTGGGAGTGTTTGATGGGACAGTGTAGAGGGAGCTTTACTCTCTATCTAACCCTGCACCTGCACCTTGGAGTGTTTGACGGGACAGTGTAGAGGGAGCTTTACTCTGTATCTAACCCTGCACCTGCCCTGGGAGTGTTTGACGGGACAGTGCAGAGGGAGATTTACTCTGTATCTGACCCTGTACCTGCCCTGGGAGTGTTTGACGGGACAGTGTAGAGGGATCTTTACTCTGTATCTAACCCTGTACCGGCCCAGGGAGTGTTTGACGGGACAGAGTAGAGTGAGCTTTACTCTGTGTCTAACCCTGTACCTGCCCTGGGAGTGTTTGATGGGACAGTGTAGAGGGAGCTTTACTCTGTATTTAACCCTGTACCTGCTCTGGGAGTGTTTGATGGGACAGTGTAGAGGGAGCTTTACTCTGTATCTAACCCTGTGCCTGCCCTGGGAGTGTTTGATGGGACAGTGTAGAGGGAGCTTTGCTCTGTATCTAACCCTGTACCTGCCCTGGGAGTGTTGGATGGGACAGTGTAGAGGGAGCTTTACTCTGTATCTAACCCTCTACCTGCCCTGGGAGTGTTTGATGGGACAGTGTAGAGGGAGCTTTGCTCTGTATCTAACCCTGTACCTGCCCTGGGAGTGTTTGATGGGACAGTATAGAGGGAGCTTTACTCTGTATCTCACCCTCCACCTGCCCTGGAAGTGTTTGATGGGACAGTGTAGAGGGAGCTTTACTCTGTATCTAACCCTGTACCTGCCCTGGGAGTGTTTCATGGGACAGCATAGAGGGAGCTTTACTCTGTATCTCACCCTCTACCTGCCCTGGAAGTGTTTGATGGGACAGTGTAGAGGGAGCTTTACTCTGTCTCTGACCCTGTACCTGCCCCTGGGAGTGTTTGACGGGACAGTGTAGAGGGAGCTTTACTCTGTATCTCACCCATGCTGTCCCTGCCCTGGGAGTGTTTGATGGGACAGTATAGAGGGAGCTTTACTCTGTATCTAACCCTGTACCTGCCCTGGGAGTGTTTGACGGGACAGTGTAGAGGGAGCTTTACTCTGTATCTAACCCTGTACCTGCCCTGGGAGTGTTTGATGGGACAGTCTCGAGGGAGCTTTACTCTGTATCTAACCCTGTACCTGCCCTGGAAGTGTTTGATGGGACAGTGTAGAGGGAGCTTTACTCTGTATCTCACCCTCTACCTGCCCTGGAAGTGTTTGATGGGACAGTGTAGAGGGAGCTTTACTCTGTATCTAACCCTGTACCTGCCCTGGGAGTGTTTGATGGGACTGCATAGAGGGAGCTTTACTCTGTATCTCACCCTCTACCTGCCCTGGAAGTGTTTGATGGGACAGTGTAGAGGGAGCTTTACTCTGTCTCTGACCCTGTACCTGCCCCTGGGAGTGTTTGACGGGACAGTGTAGAGGGAGCTTTACTCTGTATCTAACCCATGCTGTCCCTGCCCTGGGAGTGTTTGATGGGACAGTATAGAGGGAGCTTTCCTCTGTATCTAACCCTGTACCTGACCTGGGAGTGTTTGATGGGACAGTGTAGAGGGAGCTTTACTCTGTATCTAACCCTGTACCTGCCCTGGGAGTGTTTGATGGGACAGTGTGGAGGGAGCTTTACTCTGAATCGAACCCTGTTCCTGCACTGGGAGTGTTTGACGGGACAGTGTAGAGGGAGCTTTACTCTGTATCTAACCTGTGTTGTACCGGCCCTGGGAGTGTTTGACGGGACAGTGTAGAGGGATCTTTACTCTGTATCTAACCCTGTACCGGCCCAGGGAGTGTTTGACGGGACAGAGTAGAGTGAGCTTTGCTCTGTGTCTAACCCTGTACCTGCCCTGGGAGTGTTTGATGGGACAGTGTCGAGGGATCTTTACTCTGTATGTAACCCTGTACCGGCCCAGGGAGTGTTTGACGGGACAGAGTAGAGTGAGCTTTACTCTGTTTCTAACCCTGTACCTGCCCTGGGAGTGTTTGATGGGACAGTGTGGAGGGAGCTTTACTCTGTTTTTAACCCTGTACCTGCTCTGGGAGTGTTTGATGGGACAGAGTAGAGGGAGCTTTACTCTGTATCTAATCCTGTACCTGCCCTGGGAGAGTTTGACTGGACAGTGTAGAGGGAGCTTAACTCTGTATCTAACCCTGTACCTGCCCTGGGAGTCTTTGACGGGACAGTGTAGAGGGAGCTTTACTCTGTATCTAACCCTGTACCTGCCCTGGGAGTGTTTGACTGGACAGTGTAGAGGGAGCTTAACTCTGTATCTAACCCTGTACCTGCCCTGGAAGTGTTTGATGGGACAGTGCAGAGGGAGCTTTACTCTGTCTCTGACCCTGTACCTGCCCCTGGGAGTGTTTGACGGGACAGTGTAGAGGGAGCTTTACTCTGTATCTAACCCTGTACCTGCCCCTGGGAGTGTTTGACGGGACAGTGTAGAGGGAGCTTTACTCTGTATCTAACCCATGCTGTCCCTGCCCTGGGAGTGTTTGATGGGAAAGTATAGAAGGAGCTTTACTCTGTATCTAACCCTGTACCTGCCCTGGGAGTGTTTGACGGGACAGTGTAGAGGGAGCTTTACTCTGTATCTAACCCTGTACCTGCCCTGGGAGTGTTTGATGGGACAGTGTCGAGGGAGCTTTACTCTGTATCTAACCCTGTACCTGCCATGGGAGTGTTTGACGGGACAGTGTAGAGGGAGCTTTACTCTGTATCTAACCCTGTACCTGCCCTGGGAGTGTTTGATGGGACAGTGTGGAGGGAGCTTTACTCTGAATCGAACCCTGTACCTGCCCTGGGAGTGTTTGACGGGACAGTGTAGAGGGAGCTTCACTCTGTATCTAACCTGTGTTCTACCGGCTCTGGGAGTGTTTGACGGGACACTGTAGAGGGATCTTTACTCTGTATCTAACCCTGTACCGGCGCAGGGAGTGTTTGACGGGACAGAGTAGAGTGAGCTTTGCTCTGTGTCTAACCCTGTACCTGCCCTGGGAGTGTTTGATGGGACAGTGTAGAGGGATCTTTACTCTGTATGTAACCCTGTACCGGCCCAGGGAGTGTTTGACGGGACAGAGTAGAGTGAGCTTTACTCTGTTTCTAACCCTGTACCTGCCCTGGGAGTGTTTGATGGGACAGTGTAGAGGGAGCTTTACTCTGTATCTAACCCATGCTGTCCCTGCCCTGGGAGTGTTTGATGGGACAGTACAGAGGGAGCTTCACTCTGTATCTAACCCTGTACCTGCCCCGGGAGTGTTTGAAGGGACAGTGTAGAGGGAGCTTTACTCTGTATCTAACCCTGTACCTGCCCTGGGAGTGTTTGATGGGACAGTGTAGAGGGAGCTTTACTCTGTATCTAACCCTGTACCTGCCCTGGGAGTGTTGGATGGGACAGTGTAGAGGGAGCTTTACTCTGTATCTAACCCTGTACCTGCCCTGGGAGTGTTTGATGGGACAGTGTCGAGGGAGCTTTACTCTGTATCTAACCCTGTACCTGCCCTGGGAGTGTTTGATGGGACAGTGTAGAGGGACTTTTACTCTGTATCTAACCCTGTCCCTGCCCTGGGAGTGTTTGACGGGACAGTGTAGAGGGAGCTTTACTCTGTATCTAACCCTGTACCTGCCCTGGGAGTGTTTGATGGGACAGTGTAGAGGGAGCTTTACTCTGTATCTAACCCTGTACCTGCCCTGGGAGTGTTTGATGGGACAGTGTAGAGGGAGCTTTACTCTGTATCTAACCCTGTACCTGCCCTGGGAGTGTTTGACGGGACAGTGTAGAGGGAGCTTTACTCTGTATCTAACCCTGTACCTGCCCTGGGAGTGTTTGATGGGACAGTGTAGAGGGAGCTTTACTCTGTATCTAACCCTGTACCTGCCCTGGGAGTGTTTGATGGGACAGTGTAGAGGGAGCTTTACTCTGTATCTAACCCTGTACCTGCCCTGGGAGTGTTTGACGTGATAGTGCAGAGGCAGCTTTACTCTGTATCTAACCCTGTACCTGCCCTGGGAGTGTTTGATGGGACAGTATAGAGGGAGCTTTACTCTGTATCTCACCCTCTACCTGCCCTGGAAGTGTTTGATGGGACAGTGCAGAGGGAGCTTTACTCTGTCTCTGACCCTGTACCTGCCCCTGGGAGTGTTTGACGGGACAGTGTAGAGGGAGCTTTACTCTGTATCTAACCCTGTACCTGCCCCTGGGAGTGTTTGACGGGACAGTGTAGAGGGAGCTTTACTCTGTATCTAACCCATGCTGTCCCTGCCCTGGGAGTGTTTGACGGGATAGTGTAGAGGGAGCTTCACTCTGTATCTAACCTGTGTTGTGCCGGCCCTGGGAGTGTTTGACGGGACACTGTAGAGGGATCTTTACTCTGTATCTAACCCTGTACCGGCGCAGGGAGTGTTTGACGGGACAGAGTAGAGTGAGCTTTGCTCTGTGTCTAACCCTGTACCTGCCCTGGGAGTGTTTGATGGGACAGTGTGGAGGGAGCTTTACTCTGTTTTTAACCCTGTACCTGCTCTGGGAGTGTTTGATGGGACAGAGTAGAGGGAGCTTTACTCTGTATCTAACCCTGTACCTGCCCTGGGAGTGTTTGACTGGACAGTGTAGAGGGAGCTTAACTCTGTATCTAACCCTGTACCTGCCCTGGGAGTGTTTGACGGGACAGTGTAGAGGGAGCTTTACTCTGTATCTAACCCTGTACCTGCCCTGGGAGTGTTTGATGGGACAGTGTAGAGGGAGCTTTACTCTGTATCTAACGCTGTACCTGCCCTGGGAGTGTTTGATGGGACAGTCTAGATGGAGGTTTACTCTGTATCTAACCCTGTACCTGCCCTGGCAGTGTTTGATGGGACAGTGTAGAGGGAGCTTTACTCTGTATCTAACCCTGTACCTGCCCGGGAGTGTTTGACGGGACAGTGTAGAGGGAGCTTTTCTCTGTATCTAACCCTGTACCTGCCCTGGGAGTGTTTGATGGGACAGTGTAGAGGGACTTTTACTCTGTATCTAACCCTGTACCTGCCCTGGGAGTGTGTGACGGGACAGTGCAGAGGGAGCTTTACTCTGTATCTAACCCTGTACCTGCCCTGGGAGTGTTTGATGGGACAGTGTAGAGGGAGCTTTACTCCGTATCTAACCCTGTACCTGCCCTGGGAGTGTTTGATGGCACAGTGTATAGGGAGCTTTACTCTGTATCTAACCCTGTACCTGCCCTGGGAGTGTTTGATGGGACAGTGTAGAGGGAGCTTTACTCTGTATCTAACCCTGTACCTGCCCCTGGGAGTGTTTGATAGGACAGTGTAGAGGGAGCTTTACTCTGTATCTAACCCTGCACCTGCCCTGGGAGTGTTTGATGGGACAGTGTAGAGGGAGCTTTACTCTGTATCTAACCCTGTACCTGCCCTGGGAGTGTTTGACGGGACAGTGCAGAGGGAGCTTCACTCTGTATCTAACCCTGTACCTGCCCTGGGAGTGTTTGACGGGACAGTGCAGAGGGAGCTTTACTCTGTATCGAACCCTGTACCTGCCCTGGAAGTATTTGACGGGACAGTGCAGAGGGAGCTTCACTCTGTATCTAACCTGTGTTGCACCGGCCCTGGGAGTGTTTGACGGGAGAGTGTAGAGGGATCTTTCCTCTGTATCTAACCCTGTACCGGCTCAGGGAGTGTTTGACGGGACAGAGTAGAGTGAGCTTTGCTCTGTGTCTAACCCTGTACCTGCCCTGGGAGTGTTTGATGGGACAGTGTAGAGGGATCTTTACTCTGTCTGTAACCCTCTACCGGCCCAGGGAGTGTTTGACGGGACAGAGTAGAGTGAGCTTTACTCTGTTTCTAACCCTGTACCTGCCCTGGGAGTGTTTGATGGGACAGTGTGGAGGGAGCTTTACTCTTTATTTAACCCTGTACCTGCTCTGGGAGTGTTTGATGGGACAGTGTCGAGGGAGCTTTACTCTGTATCTAACCCTGTACCTGCCCTGGGAGTGTTTGATGGGACAGTGAGGAGGGAGTTTTACTCTGTATCTAACCCTGTACCTGCCCTGGGAGTGTTTGATGGGACAGTGTAGAGGGAGCTTTACTCTGTATCTAACCCTGTACCTGCCCTGTGAGTGTTTGACGGGACAGTGTCGAGGGAACTTTACTCTGTATCTAACCCTGTACCTGCCCTGGGAGTGTTTGATGGGACAGTGTAGAGGGAGCTTTACTCTGTATCTAACCCTGTACCTGCCCTGGGAGTGTTTGATGGGACATTGTAGAGCGAGTTTTACTCTGTATCTAACCCTGTCCCTGCGCTGGGAGTGTTTGAAGGGACAGTGTAGAGGGAGCTTTACTCTGTATCTAACCCTGTACCTGCCCTGGGTGTGTTTGACGGGACAGTGCAGAGGGAGCTTTACTCTGTATCTAATCCTGTACCTGCCCAGGGAGTGTTTGATGGGACAGTGCAGAGGGAGCTTTACTCCGTATCTAACCCTGTACCTGCCCTGGGAGTGATTGATGGGACAGTGTAGAGGGAGTTTTACTCTGTATCTAACCCTGTACCTGCCCTGGGAATGTTTGACGGGACAGTGTAGAGGGAGCTTTACTCTGTATCTAACCCTGTACCTGCCCTGGGAGTGTTTGATGGGACAGTGTAGAGGGAGCTTTACTCTGTATCTTACCCTGTACCTGCCCTGGAAGTGTTTGATGGGACAGTGTAGAGGGAGCTTTACACTGTATCTAACCCTGTACCTGCCCTGGGAGTGTTTGATGGGACAGTGTAGAGGGAGTTTTACTCTGTATCTAACCCTGTCCCTGCCCTGGGAGTGTTTGACGGGACAGTGAGGAGGGAGCTTTACTCTGTCTCTAACGCTGTACCTGCCCTGTGAGTGTTTGATGGGACAGTGCAGAGGGATCTTTACTCTGTATCTAACCCTGTACCTGCCCTGGGAGTGTTTGATGGGACAGTGTAGAGGGAGCTTTACTCTGTATCTAACCCTGTACCTGCCCTGGGAGTGTTTGATGGGACAGTGTAGAGGGAGCTTTACTCTGTATCTAACCCTGTACCTGCCCTGGGAGTCTTTGATGGGACAGTGTAGAGGGAGCTTTACTCTGTATCTAACCCTGTACCTGCCCTGGGAGTGTTTGATGGGACAGTGTAGAGGGAGCTTTACTCTGTATCTTACCCTGTACCTGCCCTGGAAGTGTTTGATGGGACAGTGTAGAGGGAGCTTTACACTGTATCTAACCCTGTACCTGCCCTGGGAGTGTTTGATGGGACAGTGTAGAGGGAGTTTTACTCTGTATCTAACCCTGTCCCTGCCCTGGGAGTGTTTGACGGGACAGTGAGGAGGGAGCTTTACTCTGTCTCTAACGCTGTACCTGCCCTGTGAGTGTTTGATGGGACAGTGCAGAGGGATCTTTACTCTGTATCTAACCCTGTACCTGCCCTGGGAGTGTTTGATGGGACAGTGTAGAGGGAGCTTTACTCTGTATCTAACCCTGTACCTGCCCTGGGAGTGTTTGATGGGACAGTGTAGAGGGAGCTTTACTCTGTATCTAACCCTGTACCTGCCCTGGGAGTCTTTGATGGGACAGTGCAGAGGGAGCTTTACTCTGTATCTAACCCTGTACCTGCCCCTGGGAGTGTTTGAAGGGACAGTGCAGAGGGAGCTTTACTCTGTATCTAACCCTGTACCTGCCCTGGGAGTGTTTGATGGGACAGAGTAGAGGGAGCTTTACTCTGTATCTAACCCTGTACCTGCCCTGGGAGTGTTTGATGGGACAGTATAGAGGGAGCTTTACTCTGTATCTAACCCATGCTGTACCTGCCCTGGGAGTGTTTGATGGGACAGTGTAGAGGGAGCTTTACTCTGTATCTAACCCTGTACCTGCCCCTGGGAGTGTTTGATAGGACAGTGTAGAGGGAGCTTTACTCTGTGTCGAACCCTGTACCTGCCCCTGAGAGTGTTTGATGGGACAGTGTAGAGGGAGCTTTACTCTGTATCTAACCCTGTACCTGCCCTGGGAGTGTTTGATGGGACAGTGTAGAGGGAGCTTTACTCTGTATCTAACCCTGCACCTGCCCCTGGGAGTGTTTGATGGGACAGTGCAGAGGGAGCTTTACTCTGTATCTAAACCTGTACCTGCCCTGGGAGTGTTTGACGGGACAGTGTAGAGGGAGCTTTACTCTGTATCTAACCCTTTACCTGCCCTGGGAGTGTTTGACGGGACAGTGCAGAGGGAGATTTACTCTGTATCTAACCCTTTACCTGCCCTGGGAGTGTTTGACGGGACAGAGTAGAGTGAGCTTTACTCTGTGTCTAACCCTGTACCTGCCCTGGGAGTGTTTGATGGGACAGTGTAGAGGGAGCTTTACTCTGTATCTAACCCTGTCCCTGCCCTGGGAGTGTTTGACGGGACAGTGCAGAGGGAGATTTACTCTGTATCTAACCCTGTACCTGCCCTGGGAGTGTTTGACTGGACAGTGTAGAGGGAGCTTTACTCTGTATCTAACCCTGTACCTGCCCTGGGAGTGTTTGACGGGACAGAGTCGAGTGAGCTTTACTCTGTGTCTAACCCTGTACCTGCCCTGGGAGTGTTTGACGGGACAGTGTAGAGGGAGCTTTACTCTGTATCTAACCCTGTACCTGCCCTGGGAGTGTTTGATGGGACAGTGTAGAGGGAGCTTTACTCTGTATCTAACCCTGTACCTGCCCTGGGAGTGTTTGACGGGACAGAGTAGAGGGAGCTTTACTCCGTATCTAACCCTGTACCTGCCCTGGGAGTGTTTGATGGGACAGTGTAGAGGGAGCTTTACTCTGTGTCTAACCCTGTACCTGCCCTGGGAGTGTATGATGGGACAGTGTTGAGGGAGCTTCACTCTGTATCTAACCTGTGTTGTACCGGCCCTGGGAGTGTTTGACGGGACAGTGTAGAGGGATCTTGACTCTGGATCTAACCCTCCACCTGCCCCGGGAGTGTTTGACGGGACAGAGTAGAGTGAGCTTTACTCTGTATCTAACCCTCCACCTGCCCCGGGAGTGTTTGATGGGACAGTGCAGAGGGAGCTTTACTCTGTATCTAACCCTGTACCTGCCCCTGGGAGTGTTTCAAGGGACAGTGCAGAGGGAGCTTTACTCTGTATCTAACCCTGTACCTGCCCTGGGAGTGTTTGATGGGACAGTGTAGAGGGAGCTTTCCTCTGTATCTCACCCTGTACCTGCCCTGGGAGTGTTTGATGGGACAGTGTAGAGGGAGTTTTACTCTGTATCGAACCCTGTCCCTGCCCTGGGAGTGTTTGAAGGGACAGTGAGTTGGGAGCTTTACTTTGTATCTAACCCTGTACCTGCCCTGGGAGTGTTTGATGGGACAGTGTAGAGGGAGCTTTACTCCGTATCTAACCCTGTACCTGCCCTGGGAGTGTTTGACGGGACAGTGTAGAGGGAGCTTTACTCTGTATTTAACCCTGTACCTGCCCTGGGAGTGTTTGATGGGAAAGTGTAGAGGGAGCTTTACTCTGTATCGAACCCTGTACCTGCCATGGGAGTGTTTGACGGGACAGTGTCGAGGGAGCTTTACTCTGCATCTAACCCTGTACCTGCCCTGGGAGTGTTTGATGGGACAGTGTGGAAGGAGCTTTACTCTGTATCTAACACGTGTTGTACCGGCCCTGGGAGTGTTTGACGGGACAGTGTAGAGGGATCTTTACTCTGTATGTAACCCTGTACCGGCCCAGGGAGTGTTTGACGGGACAGAGTAGAGTGAGCTTTACTCTGTATCTAACCCTGTACCTGCCCTGGGAGTGTTTGATGGGACAGTGTGGAGGGAGCTTTACTCTGTATTTAACCCTGTACCTGCTCTGGGAGTGTTTGATGGGACAGAGTAGAGGGAGCTTTACTCTGTATCTTACCCTGTACCTGCCCTGGGAGTGTTTGACGGGACAGTGTAGAGGGAGCTTTACTCTGTATCTAACCCTGTACCTGCCCTGGGAGTGTTTGATGGGACAGTGCAGAGGGAGCTTTACTCTGTATCTAACCCTGTACCTGCCCTGGGAGTGTTTGATGGGACAGTGTAGAGGGAGTTTTACTCTGTATCTAACCCTGTACCTGCCCTGGGAGTGTTTGATGGGTCAGTGTAGAGGGAGCTTTACTCTGTATCTAACCCTGTCCCTGCCCTGGGAGTGTTTGACGGGACAGTGAGGAGGGAGCTTTACTCTGTATCTAACCCTGTACCTGCCCTGGGAGTGTTTGACGCGACAGTGTAGAGGGAGCTTTACTCTGTATCTAACCCTGTACCTGCCATGGGAGTGTTTGATGGGACAGTGCAGAGGGAGTTTTACTCTGTATCTAACCCAGTACCTGCCCTGGGAGTGTTTGATGGGACAGTGTAGAGGGAGCTTTACTCTGTATCTAACCCTGTACCTGCCCTGGGAGTGTTTGACGGGACAGTGTAGAGGGAGCTTTACTCTGTATCTAACCCTGTACCTGCCCTGGGAGTGTTTGACGGGACAGTGTAGAGGGAGCTTTACTCTGTATCTAACCCTGTACCTGCCCTGGGAGTGTTTGATGGGACAGTGTCGATGGAGCTTTACTCCGTATCTAACCCTGTACCTGCCCTGGGAGTGTTTGACGGGACAGTGTAGAGGGAGCTTTACTCTGTATCTAACCCTGAACCTGCCCTGGGAGTGTTTGATGGGACAGTGTAGAGGGAGCTTTACTCTGTATCTAACCCTGTACCTGCCCTGGGAGTGTTTGATGGGACAGTGTAGAGGGAGTTTTACTCTGTATGTAACCCTGTACCGGCCCAGGGAGTGTTTGACGGGACAGAGTAGAGTGAGCTTTACTCTGTATCTAACCCTGTACCTGCCCTGGGAGTGTTTGATGGGACAGTGTGGAGGGAGCTTTACTCTGTATTTCACCCTGTACCTGCTCTGGGAGTGTTTGATGGGACAGAGTAGAGGGAGCTTTACTCTGTATCTAACCCTGTACCTGCCCTGGGAGTGTTTGAAGGGACAGTGTAGAGGGAGCTTTACTCTGTATCTAACCCTGTACCTGCCCTTGGAGTGTTTGATGGGACAGTGTAGAGGGAGCTTTACTCTGTATCTAACCTTGTACCTGCCATGGGAGTGTTTGACGGGACAGTGTCGAGGGAGCTTTACTCTGTATCTAACCCTGTAACTGCCATGGGAGTGTTTGATGGGACAGTGTAGAGGGAGTTTTACTCTGTATCTAACCCAGTACCTGCCCTGGGAGTGTTTGATGGGACAGTGTAGAGGGAGCTTTACTCTGTATCTAACCCTGTACCTGCCCTGGGAGTGTTTGACGGGACAGTGTAGAGGGAGCTTTACTCTGTATCTAACCCTGTACCTGCCCTGGGAGTGTTTGACGGGACAGTGTAGAGGGAGCTTTACTCTGTATCTAACCCTGTACCTGCCCTGGGAGTGTTTGATGGGACAGTGTAGAGGGAGCTTTACTCCGTATCTAACCCTGTACCTGCCCTGGGAGTGTTTGACGGGACAGTGTAGAGGGAGCTTTACTCTGTATCTAACCCTGCACCTGCCCTGGGAGTGTTTGATGGGACAGTGTAGAGGGAGCTTTACTCTGTATCTAACCCTCTACCTGCCCTGGGAGTGTTTGATGGGACAGTGTGGAAGGAGCTTTACTCTGTATCTAACCCGTGTTGTACCGGCCCTGGGAGTGTTTGACGGGACAGTGTAGAGGGATCTTTACTCTGTATGTAACCCTGTACCGGCCCAGGGAGTGTTTGACGGGACAGAGTAGAGTGAGCTTTACTCTGTATCTAACCCTGTACCTGCCCTGGGAGTGTTTGATGGGACAGTGTGGAGGGAGCTTTACTCTGTATTTCACCCTGTACCTGCTCTGGGAGTGTTTGATGGGACAGAGTCGAGGGAGCTTTACTCTGTTTCTAACCCTGTACCTGCCCTGGGAGTATTTGAAGGGACAGTGTAGAGGGAGCTTTACTCTGTATCTAACCCTGTACCTGCCCTGGGAGTGTTTGATGGGATAGTGTAGAGGGAGCTTTACTCTGTATCTAACCCTGTACCTGCCATGGGAGTGTTTGACGGGACAGTGTCGAGGGAGCTTTACTCTGTATCTAACCCTGTACCTGCCCTGGGAGTGTTTGATGGGACAGTGTAGAGGGAGCTTTACTCTGTATGTAACCCTGTACCGGCCCAGGGAGTGTTTGACGGGACAGAGTAGAGTGAGCTTTACTCTGTATCTAACCCTGTACCTGCCCTGGGAGTGTTTGATGGGACAGTGTGGAGGGAGCTTTACTCTGTATTTCACCCTGTACCTGCTCTGGGAGTGTTTGATGGGACAGAGTAGAGGGAGCTTTACTCTGTATCTAACCCTGTACCTGCCCTGGGAGTGTTTGACGGGACAGTGTAGAGGGAGCTTTACGCTGTATCTAACCCTGTACCTGCCCTGTGAGTGTTTGATGGGACAGTGCAGAGGGAGCTTTACTCTGTATCTAACCCTGTACCTGCCCTGGGAGTGTTTGATGGGACAGTGTGGAGGGAGCTTTACTCTGTATCTAACCCTGTCCCTGCCATGGGAGTGTTTGATGGGACAGTGTAGAGGGAGTTTTACTCTGTATCTAACCCTGTACCTGCCCTGGGAGTGTTTGATGGGACAGTGTAGAGGGAGCTTTACTCTGTATCTAACCCTGTACCTGCCCTGGGAGTGTTTGACGGGACAGTGAGGAGGGAGCTTTACTCTGTATCTAACCCTGTACCTGCCCTGGGAGTGTTTGACGGGACAGTGTAGAGGGAGCTTTACTCTGTATCTAACCCTGTACCTGCCCTGGGAGTGTTTGATGGGACAGTGTAGAGGGAGTTTTACTCTGTATCTAACCCTGTCCCTGCCCTGGGAGTGTTTGACGGGACAGTGAGGAGGGAGCTTTACTCTGTATCTAACCCTGTACCTGCCCTGGGAGTGTTTGACGGGACAGTGTAGAGGGAGCTTTACTCTGTATCTAACCCTGTACCTGCCCTGTGAGTGTTTGATGGGACAGTGTAGTGGGAGCTTTACTCTGTATCTAACCCTGTACCTGCCCTGGGAGTGTTTGATGGGACAGTGTAGAGGGAGTTTTACTCTGTATCTAACCCTGTACCTGCCCTGGGAGTGTTTGATGGGACAGTGTAGAGGGAGCTTTACTCTGTATCTAACCCTGTACCTGCCCTGGGAGTGTTTGACGGGACGGTGTAGAGGGAGCTTTACTCTGTATCTAACCCTGTACCTGCCCTGGGAGTGTTTGATGGGACAGTGTAGAGGGAGCTTTACTCTGTATCTAACCCTGTACCTGCCCTGGGAGTGTTTGATGGGACAGTGTAGAGGGAGCTTTACTCTGTATCTAACCCTGTACCTGCCCTGGGAGTGTTTGATGGGACAGTGTAGAGGGAGCTTTACTCTGTATCTAACCCTGTACCTGCCCTGGGAGTGTTTGATGGGACAGTGTAGAGGGAGCTTTACTCTGTATCTAACCCTGTACCTGCCCTGGGAGTGTTTGATGGGACAGTGTAGAGGGAGTTTTACTCTTTATCTAACCCTGTCCCTGCCCTGGGACTGTTTGACGGGACAGTGAGGAGGGAGCTTTACTCTGTATCTAACCCTGTACCTGCCCTGTGAGTGTTTGACGGGACAGTGTAGAGGGAGCTTTACTCTGTATCTGACCCTGTACCTGCCCAGGGAGTGTTTGACGGGGCAGTGTAGAGGGAGCTTTACTCTGTATCTAACCCTGTACCTGCCCTGGGAGTGTTTGATGGGACAGTGTAGAGGGAGCTTTACTCTGTATCTAACCCTGTACCTGCCCTGTGAGTGTTTGATGGGACAGTGTAGAGGGAGTTTTACTCTGTATCTAACCCTGTACCTGCCCTGGGAGTGTTTGATGGGACAGTGTAGAGGGAGCTTTACTCTGTATCTCACCCTGTACCTGCCCTGGGAGTGTTTGATGGGACAGTGTAGAGGGAGTTTTACTCTGTATCTAACCCTGTACCTGCCCTGAGAGTGTTTGATGGGACAGTGTAGAGGGAGCTTTACTCTGTATCTAACCCTGTACCTGCCCTGGGAGTGTTTGATGGGACAGTGTAGAGGGAGCTTTACTCTGTATCTAACCCTGTACCTGCCCTGGGAGTGTTTGATGGGACAATGTAGAGGGAGCTTTACTCTGTATCTCACCCTGTACCTGCCCTGGGAGTGTTTGATGGGACAGTGTAGAGGGAGTTTTACTCTGTATCTAACCCTGTACCTGCCCTGGGAGTGTTTGATGGGACAGTGTAGAGGGAGTTTTACTCTGTATCTAACCCTGTACCTGCCCTGAGAGTGTTTGATGGGACAGTGTAAAGGGATTTTTACTCTGTATCTAACCCTGTACCTGCCCTGAGAGTTTTTGACGGGACAGTGAGGAGGCAACGCCTTTTACACTGCTCGTCCACCTGTATCCCGTTCCATTCTCTTGCATTCCCTCGTCGTTTTGAGCCCAGGACCTTGTGTTCTGTGAGCAGTTTCTGTTCTCGGTGAGAAAGTATTGATCTCATGAGACATTTGTGCAGTGGAATTCCTTGTCCGACTTTGTTCCCGTGGATTGTTGGGGTCTGAATTAACGGGAAGTCTCCCTGTCTCCAAAATTGTCTAACCATCCGTTTCCCCTGTGCTCTTTAGGTAGGATGGGACTGAGAGGTACTAAAGTGACTATGCCATTCCGTACTGAGATACTATGTCCGTAAGGAAGCTCCTTTGTTGCTCCGGATCGTCCAGAGTAAGTACCAATACCGGAAAATAGGAACAGGAGGCGGTCATTCAGCCCCTCGAGCCTGTCCCGCCATCCAATGGCTGATCTGTGACCTAACCTCATGGACCCGTCTCAGCCCCTTTCCCCTTGGTGCCTTTAGTTAACTAAAACCTATCAATCTCAGATCTAAAATTAACAATTGAGATAACATCGACTGCAGTTTGCGGGAGAGAGTTCCAAACTTCTCCCACACTTTGCGTGTCGAAGTGTTTCTTCACTCCACTCCTGAAAGTCCTGGCTCTAATTTCGAGCCTCTGTCCCCCTCGCCCTAGACACCCCAACCAGCAGAAATAGTTTCTCTCTCTATCTACCCCATCAGTTCCTCTTAACATCTTGAAAATTTTGATCGAATCACGCCTTAATCTTCTAAATTCCAGGAAATACCACTCTAGTTTGTGAAATCTCTCCTCATAATTCAACCTTTCGAGTCCAGGAATCATTCTGGCAAATTTAAGTTGCTCTCCCTCCAAGGCCAATATGTCCTTCTGGAGGTGCGGTGCCCAGAAGTGGACACAAGGCAATCATAGTTGCGGCAACAGGGCTGCTCAAACTCTCTTAGCGTCAGGACCAAGATGGGCATGTGGAGGAGGGCTGTATCTATCGCACAAAACTATCAATTCCCCAATCATTGAGAGGAGAGTCAGTCCATTCAAACTATCAATTCCCCAATCATTGAGGGGAGAGTCAGTCCATTCAAACTATCAATTCCCCAATCATTGAGGAGAGTCAGTCCATTCAAACTATCAATTCCCCAATCATTGAGGAGAGTCAGTCCATTCAAACTATCAATTCCCCAATAATTGAGGAGAGTCAGTCCATTCAAACTATCAATTCCCCAATCATTGAGGGGAGAGTCAGTCCATTCAAACTATCAATTCCCCAATCATTGAGGGGAGAGTCAGTCCATTCAAACTATCAATTCCACAATCATTGAGGAGAGTCAGTCCATTCAAACTATCAATTCCCCAATCATTGAGGAGAGTCAGTCCATTCAAACTATCAATTCCCCAATCATTGAGGGGAGAGTCAGTCCATTCAAACTATCAATTCCCCAATCATTGAGGGGAGAGTCAGTCCATTCAAACTATCAATTCCCCAATCATTGAGGAGAGTCAGTCCATTCAAACTATCAATTCCCCAATCATTGAGGGGAGAGTCAGTCCATTCAAACTATCAATTCCCCAATCATTGAGGGGAGAGTCAGTCCATTCAAACTATCAATTCCCCAATCATTGAGGAGAGTCAGTCCATTCAAACTATCAATTCCCCAATCATTGAGAGGAGAGTCAGTCCATTCAAACTATCAATTCCCCAATCATTGAGGGGAGAGTCAGTCCATTCAAACTATCAATTCCCCAATCATTGAGGGGAGTCAGTCCATTCAAACTATCAATTCCCCAATCATTGAGGAGAGTCAGTCCATTCAAACTATCAATTCGCCAATCATTGAGGGGAGAGTCAGTCCATTCAAACTATCAATTCCCCAATCATTGAGGGGAGAGTCAGTCCATTCAAACTATCAATTCCCCAATCATTGAGGGGAGAGTCAGTCCATTCAAACTATCAATTCCCCAATCATTGAGGAGAGTCAGTCCATTCAAACTATCAATTCCCCAATCATTGAGGGGAGAGTCAGTCCATTCAAACTATCAATTCCCCAATCATTGAGGAGAGTCAGTCCATTCAAACTATCAATTCCCCAATCATTGAGGAGAGTCAGTCCATTCAAACCATCAATTCCCCAATCATTGAGGGGAGAGTCAGTCCATTCAAACTATCAATTCCCCAATCATTGAGGGGAGTCAGTCCATTCAAACTATCAATTCCCCAATCATTGAGAGGAGAGTCAGTCCATTCAAACTATCAATTCCCCAATCATTGAGGGGAGAGTCAGTCCATTCAAACTATCAATTCCCCAATCATTGAGAGGAGTGTCAGTCCATTCAAACTATCAATTCCCCAATCATTGAGGGGAGAGTCAGTCCATTCAAACTATCAATTCCCCAATCATTGAGGGGAGAGTCAGTCCATTCAAACTATCAATTCCCCAATCATTGAGGGGAGAGTCAGTCCATTCAAACTATCAATTCCCCAATCATTGAGGAGAGTCAGTCCATTCAAACTATCAATTCCCCAATCATTGAGGAGAGTCAGTCCATTCAAACTATCAATTCCCCAATCATTGAGGGGAGAGTCAGTCCATTCAAACTATCAATTCCCCAATCATTGAGGAGAGTCAGTCCATTCAAACTATCAATTCCCCAATCATTGAGGGGAGAGTCAGTCCATTCAAACTATCAATTCCCAAATCATTGAGGGGAGAGTCAGTCCATTCAAACTATCAATTCCCCAATCATTGAGGAGAGTCAGTCCATTCAAACTATCAATTCCCCAATCATTGAGGGGAGAGTCAGTCCATTCAAACTATCAATTCCCCAATCATTGAGGAGAGACAGTCCATTCAAACTATCAATTCCCCAATCATTGAGGAGAGTCAGTCCATTCAAACTATCAATTCCCCAATCATTGAGGGGAGAGTCAGTCCATTCAAACTATCAATTCCCCAATCATTGAGGAGAGAATCCATCCATTCAAACTATCAATTCCCCAATCATTGAGGACAGTCAGTCCATTCAAACTATCAATTCCCCAATCATTGAGGAGAGAGTCAGTCCATTCAAACTATCAATTCCCCAATCATTGAGGAGAGTCAGTCCATTCAAACTATCAATTCCCCAATCTTTGAGGGGAGAGTCAGTCCATTCAAACTATCAATTCCCCAATCATTGAGGAGAGTCAGTCCATTCAAACCATCAATTCCCCAATCATTGAGGGGAGAGGCAGTCCATTCAAACTATCAATTCCCCAATCATTGAGGGGAATCAGTCCATTCAAACTATCAATTCCCCAATCATTGAGAGGAGAGTCAGTCCATTCAAACTATCAATTCCCCAATCATTGAGGGGAGAGTCAGTCCATTCAAACTATCAATTCCCCAATCATTGAGAGGAGAGTCAGTCCATTCAAACTATCAATTCCCCAATCATTGAGGGGAGAGTCAGTCCATTCAAGCTATCAATTCCCCAATCGTTGAGGGGAGAGTCAGTCCATTCAAACTATCAATTACCCAATCATTGAGAGGAGAGTCAGTCCATTCAAACTATCAATTCCCCAATCGTTGAGGGGAGAGTCAGTCCATTCAAACTATCAATTCCCCAATCATTGAGGAGAGTCAGTCCATTCAAACTATCAATTCCCCAATCATTGAGGGGAGAGTCAGTCCATTCAAACTATCAATTCCCCAATCATTGAGGGGAGAGTCAGTCCATTCAAACTATCAATTCCCCAATCATTGAGGGGAGTCAGTCCATTCAAACTATCAATTCCCCAATCATTGAGGGGAGTCAGTCCATTCAAACTATCAATTCCCCAATCATTGAGGGGAGAGTCAGTCCATTCAAACTATCAATTCCCCAATCATTGAGGAGAGTCAGTCCATTCAAACTATCAATTCCACAATCATTGAGGAGAGTCAGTCCATTCAAACTATCAATTCCACAATCATTGAGGAGAGTCAGTCCATTCAAACTATCAATTCCCCAATCATTGAGGGGAGAGTCAGTCCATTCAAACTATCAATTCCCCAATCATTGAGGGGAGAGTCAGTCCATTCAAACTATCAATTCCCAAATCATTGAGGGGAGAGTCAGTCCATTCAAACTATCAATTCCCCAATCATTGAGGAGAGTCAGTCCATTCAAACTATCAATTCCCCAATCATTGAGGGGAGAGTCAGTCCATTCAAACTATCAATTCCCCAATCATTGAGGGGAGAGTCAGTCCATTCAAGCTATCAATTCCCCAATCATTGAGGAGAGTCAGTCCATTCAAACTATCAATTCCCCAATCATTGAGGAGAGTCAGTCCATTCAAACTATCAATTCCCCAATCATTGAGGGGAGAGTCAGTCCATTCAAACTTTCAATTCCCCAATCATTGAGGAGAGTCAGTCCATTCAAACTATCAATTCCCCAATCATTGAGAGGAGAGTCAGTCCATTCAAACTATCAATTCCCCAATCATTGAGGGGAGAGTCAGTCCATTCAAACTATCAATTCCCCAATCATTGAGGAGAGTCAGTCCATTCAAACTATCAATTCCCCAATCATTGAGGGGAGAGTCAGTATATTCAAACTATCAATTCCCCAATCATTGAGGGGAGAGTCAGTCCATTCAAACTATCAATTCCCCAATCATTGAGGAGAGTCAGTCCATTCAAACTATCAATTCCCCAATCATTGAGAGGAGAGTCAGTGCATTCAAACTATCAATTCCCCAATCATTGAGGGGAGAGTCAGTCCATTCAAACTGTCAATTCCCCAATCGTTGAGGGGAGAGTCAGTCCATTCAAACTATCAATTCCGCAATCATTGAGAGGAGAGTCAGTCCATTCAAACTATCAATTCCCCAATCGTTGAGAGGAGAGTCAGTCCATTCAAACTATCAATTCCCCAATCATTGAGGAGAGTCAGTCCATTCAAACTATCAATTCCCCAATCATTGAGGAGAGTCAGTCCATTCAAACTATCAATTCCCCAATCATTGAGGGGAGAGTCAGTCCATTCAAACTATCAATTCCCCAATCATTGAGAGGAGAGTCAGTCCATTCAAACCATCAATTCCCCAATCATTGAGAGGAGAGTCAGTCCATTCAAACTATCAATTCCCCAATCATTGAGGGGAGAGTCAGTCCATTCAAACTATCAATTCCCCAATCATTGAGGGGAGAGTCAGTCCATTCAAACTATCAATTCCCCAATCATTGAGGAGAGTCAGTCCATTCAAACTATCAATTCCCCAATCATTGAGGAGAGTCAGTCCATTCAAACTATCAATTCCCCAATCATTGAGGGGAGAGTCAGTCCATTCAAACTATCAATTCCCCAATCATTGAGGGGAGAGTCAGTCCATTCAAACTATCAATTCCCCAATCATTGAGGAGAGTCAGTCCATTCAAACTATCAATTCCCCAATCATTGAGGAGAGTCAGTCCATTCAAACTATCAATTCCCCAATCATTGAGGGGAGAGTCAGTCCATTCAAACTATCAATTCCCCAATCATTGAGGGGAGAGTCAGTCCATTCAAACTATCAATTCCCCAATCATTGAGGAGAGTCAGTCCATTCAAACTATCAATTCCCCAATAATTGAGGAGAGTCAGTCCATTCAAACTATCAATTCCCCAATCATTGAGGGGAGAGTCAGTCCATTCAAACTATCAATTCCCCAATCATTGAGGGGAGAGTCAGTCCATTCAAACTATCAATTCCCCAATCATTGAGGAGAGTCAGTCCATTCAAACTATCAATTCCCCAATCATTGAGGAGAGTCAGTCCATTCAAACTATCAATTCCCCAATCATTGAGGGGAGAGTCAGTCCATTCAAACTATCAATTCCCCAATCATTGAGGGGAGAGTCAGTCCATTCAAACTATCAATTCCCCATTCATTGAGGAGAGTCAGTCCATTCAAACTATCAATTCCCCAATCATTGAGAGGAGAGTCAGTCCATTCAAACTATCAATTCCCCAATCATTGAGGGGAGAGTCAGTCCATTCAAACTATCAATTCCCCAATCATTGAGGGGAGTCAGTCCATTCAAACTATCAATTCCCCAATCATTGAGGAGAGTCAGTCCATTCAAACTATCAATTCCCCAATCATTGAGGAGAGTCAGTCCATTCAAACTATCAATTCCCCAATCATTGAGGGGAGAGTCAGTCCATTCAAACTATCAATTCCCCAATCATTGAGGGGAGAGTCAGTCCATTCAAACTATCAATTCCCCAATCATTGAGGGGAGAGTCAGTCCATTCAAACTATCAATTCCCCAATCATTGAGGAGAGTCAGTCCATTCAAACTATCAATTCCCCAATCATTGAGGGGAGAGTCAGTCCATTCAAACTATCAATTCCCCAATCATTGAGGAGAGTCAGTCCATTCAAACTATCAATTCCCCAATCATTGAGGAGAGTCAGTCCATTCAAACCATCAATTCCCCAATCATTGAGGGGAGAGTCAGTCCATTCAAACTATTAATTCCCCAATCATTGAGGGGAGTCAGTCCATTCAAACTATCAATTCCCCAATCATTGAGAGGAGAGTCAGTCCATTCAAACTATCAATTCCCCAATCATTGAGGGGAGAGTCAGTCCATTCAAACTATCAATTCCCCAATCATTGAGAGGAGAGTCAGTCCATTCAAACTATCAATTCCCCAATCATTGAGGGGAGAGTCAGTCCATTCAAACTATCAATTCCCCAATCATTGAGGGGAGAGTCAGTCCATTCAAACTATCAATTCCCCAATCATTGAGGGGAGAGTCAGTCCATTCAAACTATCAATTCCCCAATCATTGAGGAGAGTCAGTCCATTCAAACTATCAATTCCCCAATCATTGAGGAGAGTCAGTCCATTCAAACTATCAATTCCCCAATCATTGAGGGGAGAGTCAGTCCATTCAAACTATCAATTCCCCAATCATTGAGGAGAGTCAGTCCATTCAAACTATCAATTCCCCAATCATTGAGGGGAGAGTCAGTCCATTCAAACTATCAATTCCCCAATCATTGAGGGGAGAGTCAGTCCATTCAAACTATCAATTCCCAAATCATTGAGGGGAGAGTCAGTCCATTCAAACTATCAATTCCCCAATCATTGAGGAGAGTCAGTCCATTCAAACTATCAATTCCCCAATCATTGAGGGGAGAGTCAGTCCATTCAAACTATCAATTCCCCAATCATTGAGGGGAGAGTCAGTCCATTCAAGCTATCAATTCCCCAATCATTGAGGAGAGACAGTCCATTCAAACTATCAATTCCTCAATCATTGAGGAGAGTCAGTCCATTCAAACTATCAATTCCCCAATCATTGAGGGGAGAGTCAGTCCATTCAAACTATCAATTCCCCAATCATTGAGGAGAGAATCCATCCATTCAAACTATCAATTCCCCAATCATTGAGGACAGTCAGTCCATTCAAAATATCAATTCCCCAATCATTGAGGAGAGAGTCAGTCCATTCAAACTATCAATTCCCCAATCATTGAGCAGAGTCAGTCCATTCAAACTATCAATTCCCCAATCATTGAGAGGAGAGTCAGTCCATTCAAACTATCAATTCCACAAACATTGAGGAGAGTCAGTCCATTCAAACTATCAATTCCCCAATCATTGAGGGGAGAGTCAGTCCATTCAAACTATCAATTCCCCAATCATTGAGGAGAGTCAGTCCATTCAAACTATCAATTCCCCAATCATTGAGGGGAGAGTCAGTCCATTCAAACTATCAATTCCCCAATCATTGAGGGGAGAGTCAGTCCATTCAAACTATCAATTCCCCAATCATTGAGGAGAGTCAGTCCATTCAAACTATCAATTCCCCAATCATTGAGAGGAGAGTCAGTCCATTCAAACTATCAATTCCCCAATCATTGAGGGGAGAGTCAGTCCATTCAAACTGTCAATTCCCCAATCGTTGAGGGGAGAGTCAGTCCATTCAAACTATCAATTCCCCAATCATTGAGAGGAGAGTCAGTCCATTCAAACTATCAATTCCCCAATCGTTGAGGGGAGAGTCAGTCCATTCAAACTATCAATTCCCCAATCATTGAGGGGAGAGTCAGTCCATTCAAACTATCAATTCCCCAATCATTGAGGGGAGAGTCAGTCCATTCAAACTATCAATTCCCCAATCATTGAGGAGAGTCAGTCCATTCAAACTATCAATTCCCCAATCATTGAGGAGAGTCAGTCCATTCAAACTATCAATTCCCCAATCATTGAGGGGAGAGTCAGTCCATTCAAACTATCAATTCCCCAATCATTGAGGGGAGAGTCAGTCCATTCAAACTATCAATTCCCCAATCATTGAGGGGAGTCAGTCCATTCAAACTATCAATTCCCCAATCATTGAGGGGAGTCAGTCCATTCAAACTATCAATTCCCCAATCATTGAGGGGAGAGTCAGTCCATTCAAACTATCAATTCCCCAATCATTGAGGAGAGTCAGTCCATTCAAACTATCAATTCCAGAATCATTGAGGAGAGTCAGTCCATTCAAACTATCAATTCCACAATCATTGAGGAGAGTCCGTCCATTCAAACTATCAATTCCCCAATCATTGAGGGGAGAGTCAGTCCATTCAAACTATCAATTCCACAATCATTGAGGAGAGTCAGTCCATTCAAACTATCAATTCCCCAATCATTGAGAGGAGAGTCAGTCCATTCAAACTATCAATTCCCCAATCATTGAAGAGAGTCCGTCCATTCAAACTATCAATTCCCCAATCATTGAGAGGAGAGTCAGTCCATTCAAACTATCAATTCCACAATCATTGAGGAGAGTCAGTCCATTCAAACTATCAGTTCCCCAATCATTGAGCAGAGTCAGTCCATTCAAACTATCAATTCCCCAATCATTGAGAGGAGAGTCAGTCCATTCAAACTATCAATTCCACAAACATTGAGGAGAGTCAGTCCATTCAAACTATCAATTCCCCAATCATTGAGGGGAGAGTCAGTCCATTCAAACTATCAATTCCCCAATCATTGAGGAGAGTCAGTCCATTCAAACTATCAATTCCCCAATCATTGAGGAGAGTCAGTCCATTCAAACTATCAATTCCCCAATCATTGAGGGGAGTCAGTCCATTCAAACTATCAATTCCCCAATCATTGAGGAGAGAGTCAGTCCCTTCAAACTATCAATTCCCCAATCATTGAGGGGAGAGTCAGTCCATTCAAACTATCAATTCCCCAGACATTGAGAGGAGAGTCGGTCCATTCAAACTATCAATTCCCCAATCATTGATGGGAGAGTCAGTCCATTCAAACTATCAATTCCCCAATCATTGAGGGGAGTCAGTCCATTCAAACTATCAATTCCCCAATCATTGAGGGGAGTTAGTCCATTCAAACTATCAATTCCCCAATCATTGAGGGGAGAGTCAGTCCATTCAAACTATCAATTCCCCAATCATTGAGGAGAGTCAGTCCATTCAAACTATCAATTCCAGAATCATTGAGGAGCGTCAGTCCATTCAAACTAACAATTCCACAATCATTGAGGAGAGTCCGTCCATTCAAACTATCAATTCCCCAATCATTGAGGGGAGAGTCAGTCCATTCAAACTATCAATTCCCCAATCATTGAGAGGAGAGTCAGTCCATTCAAACTATCAATTCCCCAATCATTGAGGGGAGAGTCAGTCCATTCAAACTATCAATTCCACAATCATTGAGGAGAGTCAGTCCATTCAAACTATCAATTCCCCAATCATTGAGAGGAGAGTCAGTCCATTCAAACTATCAATTCCCCAATCATTGAGGGGAGAGTCAGTCCATTCAAACTATCAATTCCACAATCATTGAGGAGAGTCAGTCCATTCAAACTATCAATTCCCCAATCATTGAGGGGAGAGTCAGTCCATTCAAACTATCAATTCCCCAATCATTGAGGGGAGAGTCAGTCCATTCAAACTATCAATTCCCCAATCATTGAAGGAGTCCGTCCATTCATCTATCAATTCCCCAATCATTGAGGGGAGAGTCAGTCCATTCAAACTATGAATTCCACAATCATTGAGGAGAGTCAGTCCATTCAAACTATCAATTCCCCAATCATTGAGCAGAGTCAGTCCATTCAAACTATCAATTCCCCAATCATTGAGTGGAGAGTCAGTCCATTCAAACTATCAATTCCACAATCAATGAGGAGAGTCAGTCCATTCAAACTATCAATTCCCCAATCATTGAGGGGAGAGTCAGTCCATTCAAACTATCAATTCCCCAATCATTGAGGAGAGTCAGTCCATTCAAACTATCAATTCCCCAATCATTGAGGAGAGTCAGTCCATACAAACTATCAATTCCCCAATCATTGAGGGGAGTCAGTCCATTCAAACTATCAATTCCCCAATCATTGAGGAGAGAGTCAGTCCCTTCAAACTATCAATTCCCCAATCATTGAGGGGAGAGTCAGTCCATTCAAACTATCAATTCCCCAATCATTGAGGGGAGAGTCAGTCCATTCAAACTATCAATTCCCCAGACATTGAGAGGAGAGTCGGTCCATTCAAACTATCAATTCCCCAATCATTGAGGGGAGAGTCAGTCCATTCAAACTATCAATTCCCCAATCATTGAGGGGAGAGTCAGTCCATTCAAACTATCAATTCCCTAATCATTGAGGAGAGTCAGTCCATTCAAACTATCAATTCCCCAATCATTGAGGGGAGAGTCAGTCCATTCAAACTATCAATTCCCCAATCATTGAGGGGAGAGTCAGTCCATTCAAACTATCAATTCCCCAATCATTGAGAGGAGAGTCAGTCCATTCAAACTATCAATTCCCCAATCATTGAGGAGAGTCAGTCCATTCAAACTATCAATTCCCCAATCATTGAGAGGAGAGTCAGTCCATTCAAACTATCAATTCCCCAATCATTGAGGGGAGAGTCAGTCCATTCAAACTATCAATTCCCCAATCATTGAGAGGAGAGTCAGTCCATTCAAACAATCAATTCCCCAATCATTGAGGAGAGTCAGTCCATTCAAACTATCAATTCCCCAATCATTGAGGGGAGAGTCAGTCCATTCAAACTATCAATTCCCCAATCATTGAGGAGAGTCAGTCCATTCAAACTATCAATTCCCTAATCATTGAGGAGAGTCAGTCCATTCAAACTATCAATTCCCCAATCATTGAGAGGATAGTCAGTCCATTCAAACTATCAATTCCCCAATCATTGAAGAGAGTCAGTCCATTCAAACTATCAATTCCCCAATCATTGAGGGGAGAGGCGGTCCATTCAAACTATCAATTCCCCAATCATTGAGGGGAGAGTCAGTCCATTCAAACTATCAATTCCCCAATCATTGAGAGGAGAGTCAGTCCATTCAAACTATCAATTCCCCAATCATTGAGGAGAGTCAGTCCATTCAAACTATCAATTCCCCAATCATTGAGGGGAGAGTCCGTCCATTCAAACTATCAATTCCCCAATCATTGAGGAGAGTCAGTCCATTCAAACTATCAATTCCCTAATCATTGAGGAGAGTCAGTCCATTCAAACTATCAATTCCCCAATCATTGAGGGGAGAGTCAGTCCATTCAAACTATCAATTCCCCAATCATTGAGGGGAGAGTCAGTCCATTCAAACTATCAATTCCCCAATCATTGAGGGGAGAGTCAGTCCATTCAAACTATCAATTCCCCAATCATTGAGGAGAGTCAGTCCATTCAAACTATCAATTCCCCAATCATTGCGGAGAGTCAGTCCGTTCAAACTATCAATTCCCCAATCATTGACGAGAGTCAGTCCATTCAAACTAACAATTCCCTAATCATTGAGGAGAGTCAGTCCATTCAAACTATCAATTCCCCAATCATTGAGGGGAGAGTCAGTCCATTCAAACTATCAATTCCCCAATCATTGAGGAGAGTCTGTCCATTCAAACTATCAATTCCCCAATCATTGAGGTGAGAGTCATTCCATTCAAACTATCAATTCCCCAATCATTGACGAGAGTCAGTCCATTCAAACTAACAATTCCCTAATCATTGAGGAGAGTCAGTCCATTCAAACTATCAATTCCCCAATCATTGAGGGGAGAGTCAGTCCATTCAAACTATCAATTCCCCAATCATTGAGGAGAGAGTCAGTCCATTCAAACTATCAATTCCCCAATCATTGAGGAGAGAGTCAGTCCATTCAAACTATCAATTCCCCAATCATTGAGGAGAGTCAGTCCATTCAAACTATCAATTCCCCAATCATTGAGGGGAGAGTCAGTCCATTCAAACTATCAATTCCCCAATCATTGAGGGGAGAGTCAGTCCATTCAAACTATCAATTCCCTAATCATTGAGGAGAGTCAGTCCATTCAAACTATCAATTCCCCAATCATTGAGGGGAGAGTCAGTCCATTCAAACTATCAATTCCCCAATCATTGAGGGGAGATTCAGTCCATTCAAACTATCAATTCCCGAATCATTGAGGAGAGTCAGTCCATTCAAACTATCAATTCCCCAATCATTGAGGAGAGTCAGTCCATTCAAACTATCAATTCCCCAATCATTGAGGGGAGTCATTCCATTCAAACTATCAATTCCCCAATCATTGAGGGGAGAGTCAGTCAATTCAAACTATCAATTCCCCAATCATTGAGGGGAGAGTCAGTCCATTCAAACTATCAATTCCCCAATCATTGAGGAGAGTCAGTCCGTTCAAACTATCAATTCCCCAATCATTGAGGAGAGACAGTCCATTCAAACTAACAATTTCCCCAATCATTGAGGGGAGAGTCAGTCCATTCAAACTATCAATGAATCAATCATTGAGGAGAGTCAGTCCATTTAAACTATCAATTCCCCAATCATTGAGAGGAGAGTCAGTCCATTCAAACTATCAATTCCCCAATCATTGAGGAGAGTCAGTCCATTCAAACTATCAATTCCCCAATCATTGCGGAGAGTCAGTCCGTTCAAACTATCAATTCCCCAATCATTGAGGGGAGAGTCAGTCCATTCAAACTATCAATTCCCCAATCATTGAGGAGAGAGTCAGTCCATTCAAACTATCAATTCCCCAATCATTGAGGGGAGAGTCAGTCCATTCAAACTATCAATTCCCCAATCATTGAGGAGAGAGTCAGTCCATTCAAACTATCAATTCCCCAATCATTGAGGAGAGAGTCAGTCCATTCAAACTATCAATTCCCCAATCATTGAGGAGAGTCAGTCCATTCAAACTATCAATTCCCCAATCATTGAGGGGAGAGTCAGTCCATTCAAACTATCAATTCCCCAATCATTGAGGGGAGAGTCAGTCCATTCAAACTATCAATTCCCTAATCATTGAGGAGAGTCAGTCCATTCAAACTATCAATTCCCCAATCATTGAGGGGAGAGTCAGTCCATTCAAACTATCAATTCCCCAATCATTGAGGGGAGATTCAGTCCATTCAAACTATCAATTCCCGAATCATTGAGGAGAGTCAGTCCATTCAAACTATCAATTCCCCAATCATTGAGGAGAGTCAGTCCATTCAAACTATCAATTCCCCAATCATTGAGGGGAGTCATTCCATTCAAACTATCAATTCCCCAATCATTGAGGGGAGAGTCAGTCAATTCAAACTATCAATTCCCCAATCATTGAGGGGAGAGTCAGTCCATTCAAACTATCAATTCCCCAATCATTGAGGAGAGTCAGTCCGTTCAAACTATCAATTCCCCAATCATTGAGGGGAGACAGTCCATTCAAACTATCAATTCCCCAATCATTGAGGAGAGTCAGTCCATTTAAACTATCAATTCCCCAATCATTGAGAGGAGAGTCACTCCATTCAAACTATCAATTCCCCAATCATTGAGGGGAGAGTCAGTCCATTCAAACTATCAATTCCCCAAAGATTGAGGGGAGAGTCAGTCCATTCAAACTATCAATTCCCCAATCATTGAGAGGAGAGTCAGTCCATTCCAACTATCAATTCCCCAATCATTGAGGAGAGTCAGTCCATTCAAAGTATCAATTCCCCAATCATTGAGGGGAGAGTCAGTCCATTCAAACTATCAATTCCCCAATCATTGAGGGGAGAGTCAGTCCATTCAAACTATCAATTCCCCAATCATTGAGGGGAGAGTCAGTCCATTCAAACTATCAATTCCCCAATCATTGAGGAGAGTCAGTCCATTCAAACTATCAATTCCCCAATCATTGAGGGGAGAGTCAGTCCATTCAAACTATCAATTCCCCAATCATTGAGGAGAGTCAGTCCATTCAAACTATCAATTCCACAATCATTGAGGAGAGTCAGTCCATTCAAATTATCAATTCCCCAATCATTGAGGGGAGAGTCAGTCCATTCAAACTATCAATTCCCCAATCATTGAGGGGAGAGTCAGTCCATTCAAACTATCAATTCCCCAATCATTGAGGGGAGAGTCAGTCCATTCAAACTATCAATTCCCCAATCATTGAGGAGAGTCAGTCCATTCAAACTATCAATTCCCCAATCATTGAGGAGAGTCAGTCCATTCAAACTATCAATTCCCCAATCATAGAAGGGAGAGTCAGTCCATTCAAACTATCAATTCCCCAATCATTGAGGGGAGAGTCAGTCCATTCAAACTATCAATTCCACAATCATTGAGGAGAGTCAGTCCATTCAAATTATCAATTCCCCAATCATTGAGGGGAGAGTCAGTCCATTCAAACTATCAATTCCCCAATCATTGAGGGGAGAGTCAGTCCATTCAAACTATCAATTCCCCAATCATTGAGGGGAGAGTCAGTCCATTCAAACTATCAATTCCCCAATCATTGAGGAGAGTCAGTCCATTCAAACTATCAATTCCCCAATCATTGAGGAGAGTCAGTCCATTCAAACTATCAATTCCCCAATCATTGAAGGGAGAGTCAGTCCATTCAAACTATCAATTCCCCAATCATTGAGGGGAGAGTCAGTCCATTCAAACTATCAATTCCCCAATCATTGAGGAGAGTCAGTCCATTCAAACTATCAATTCCCCAATCATTGAGGAGAGTCAGTCCATTCAAACTATCAATTCCCCAATCATTGAGGAGAGTCAGTCCATTCAAACTAACAATTTCCCCAATCATTGAGGGGAGAGTCAGTCCATTCAAACTATCAATTCCCCAATGATTGAGAGGAGAGTCAGTCCATTCAAACTATCAATTCCCCAATCATTGAGGGGAGAGTCAGTCCATTCAAACTATCAATTCCCCAATCATTGAGGGGAGAGTCAGTCCATTCAAACTATCAATTCCCCAATCATTGAGGAGAGTCAGTCCATTCAAACTGTCAATTCCCCAATCATTGAGGGGAGTCAGTCCATTCAAACTATCAATTCCCCAATCATTGAGAGGAGAGTCAGTCCATTCAAACTATCAATTCCCCAATCATTGAGGAGAGTCAGTCCATTCAAACTATCAATTCCACAATCATTGAGGAGAGTCAGTCCATTCAAATTATCAATTCCCCAATCATTGAGGGGAGAGTCAGTCCATTCAAACTATCAATTCCCCAATCATTGAGGAGAGTCAGTCCATTCAAACTATCAATTCCCCAATCATTGAGAGGAGAGAGTCAGTCCATTCAAACTATCAATTCCCCAATCATTGAGGAGAGTCAGTCCATTCAAACTATCAATTCCCCAATCATTGAGGGGAGAGTCAGTCCATTCAAACTATCAATTCCCCAATCATTGAGGGGAGAGTCAGTCCATTCAAACTATCAATTCCCCAATCATTGAGGAGAGTCAGTCCATTCAAACTATCAATTCCCCAATCATTGAGGGGAGAGTCAGTCCATTCAAACTATCAATTCACAATCATTGAGAGGAGAGTCAGTCCATTCAAACTATCAATTCCCCAATCATTGAGGGGAGAGTCAGTCCATTCAAACTATCAATTCCCTAATCATTGAGAGGAGAGACAGTCCATTCAAACTATCAATTCCCCAATCTTTGAGGGGAGAGTCAGTCCATTCAAACTATCAATTCCCCAATCATTGAGGGGAGAGTCAGTCCATTCAAACAGTCAATTCCCCAATCATTGAGAGGAGAGTCAGTCCATTCAAACTATCAATTCCCCAATCATTGAGGGGAGAGTCAGTCCTTTCAAACTATCAATTCCCCAATCATTGAGGAGAGTCAGTCCATTCAAACTATCAATTCCCTAATCATTGAGGAGAGTCAGTCCATTCAAACCATCAATTCCCCAATCATTGAGGGGAGAGTCAGTCCATTCAAACTATCAATTCCCCAATCATTGAGGGGATAGTCAGTCCATTCAAACTATCAATTACCCAATCATTGAGGAGAGTCAGTCCATTCAAACTATCAATTCCCTGATCATTGAGGAGAGTCAGTCCATTCAAACTATCAATTCCCCAATTATTGAGGGGAGAGTCAGTCCATTCAAACTATCAATTCCCCAATCATTGAGAGGAGAGTCAGTCCATTCAAACTATCAATTCCCCAATCATTGAGGAGAGTCAGTCCATTCAAACTATCAATTCCCCAATCATTGAGGGGAGAGTCAGTCCATTCAAACTATCAATTCCCCAATCATTGAGGAGAGTCAGTCCATTCAAACTAACAATTTCCCCAATCATTGAGGGGAGAGTCAGTCCATTCAAACTATCAATTCCCCAATCATTGAGAGGAGAGTCAGTCCATTCAAACTATCAATTCCCCAATCATTGAGGGGAGAGTCAGTCCATTCAAACTATCAATTCCCCAATCATTGAGGGGAGAGTCAGTCCATTCAAACTATCAATTCCCTAATCATTGAGAGGAGAGACAGTCCATTCAAACTATCAATTCCCCAATCATTGTGGGGAGAGTCAGTCCATTCAAACTATCAATACCCCAATCATTGAGGGGAGAGTCAGTCCATTCAAACTATCAATTCCCCAATCATTGAGGGGAGAGTCAGTCCATTCAAACTATCAATTCCCCAATCATTGAGGGGAGAGTCAGTCCATTCAAACTATCAATTCCCAAATCATTGAGGAGAGTCAGTCCATTCAAACTATCAATTCCCCAATCATTGAGGGGAGAGTCAGTCCATTCAAACTATCAATTCCCAAATCATTGAGGAGAGTCAGTCCATTCAAACTATCATTTCCCCAATCATTGAGGAGAGTCAGTCCATTCAAACTATCAATTCCCCAATCATTGAGGGGAGAGTCAGTCCATTCAAACTATCAATTCCCCAATCATTAAGGGGAGAGTCAGTCCATTCAAACTATCAATTCCCCAATCATTGAGGGGAGAGTCAGTCCATTCAAACTATCAATTCCCCAATCATTGAGGAGAGTCAGTCCATTCAAACTATCAATTCCCCAATCATTGAGGAGAGTCAGTCCATTCAAACTAACAATTTCCCCAATCATTGAGGGGAGAGTAAGTCCATTCAAACTATCAATTCCCCAATCATTGAGAGGAGAGACAGTCCATTCAAACTATCAATTCCCCAATCATTGAGAGGAGAGTCAGTCCATTCAAACCATCAATTCCCCAATCATTGAGGGGAGTCTGTCCATTCAAACTATCAATTCCCCAATCATTGAGAGGAGAGTCAGTCCATTCAAACTATCAATTTCCCAATCATTGAGGAGAGTCAGTCCATTCAAACTATCAATTCCCCAATCATTGAGGGGAGAGTCAGTCCATTCAAACTATCAATTCCCCAATCATTGAGGAGAGTCACTCCATTCAAACTATCAATTCCCCAATCATTGAGGAGAGTCAGTCCATTCAAACTAACAATTTCCCCAATCATTGAGGGGAGAGTAAGTCCATTCAAACTATCAATTCCCCAATCATTGAGAGGAGAGTCAGTCCATTCAAACTATCAATTCACCAATCATTGAGAGGAGAGTCAGTCCATTCAAACCATCAATTCCCCAATCATTGAGAGGAGTCAGTCCATTCAAACTATCAATTCCCCAATCATTGAGGGGAGTCAGTCCATTCAAACTATCAATTCCCCAATCATTGAGGGGAGAGTCAGTCCATTCAAACTATCAATTCCCCAATCATTGAGGAGAGTCAGTCCATTCAAACTATCAATTCCCCAATCATTGAGGAGAGTCGGTCCATTCAAACTATCAATTCCCCAATCATTGAGGAGAGTCAGTCCATTCAAACTATCAATTCCCGAATTATTGAGGAGAGTCAGTCCATTCAAACTATCAATTCCCCAATCATTGAGGGGAGAGTCAGTCCATTCAAACTATCAATTCCCCAATCATTGAGGGGAGAGTCAGTCCATTCAAACTATCAATTCCCCAATCATTGAGGAGAGTCAGTCCATTCAAACTATCAATTCCCCAATCATTGAGGGGAGAGTCAGTCCATTCAAACTATCAATTCCCCAATCATTGAGGGGAGTCTGTCCATTCAAACTATCAATTCCCCAATCATTGAGGGGAGAGTCAGTCCATTCAAACTATCAATTCCCCAATCATTGAGGGGAGAGTCAGTCCATTCAAACTATCAATTCCCCAATCATTGAGGAGAGTCAGTCCATTCAAACTATCAATTCCCCAATCATTGAGGGGAGAGTCAGTCCATTCAAACTATCAATTCCCCAATCATTGAGGGGAGAGTCAGTCCATTCAAACTATCAATTCCCCAATCATTGAGGAGAGAGTCAGTCCATTCAAACTATCAATTCCCCAATCATTGATAGGAGAGTCAGTCCATTCAAACTATCAATTCCCCAATCATTGAGGGAAGAGTCAGTCCATTCAAACTATCAATTCCCCAATCATTGAGGGGAGAGTCAGTCCATTCAAACTAACAATTCCCCAATCATTGAGGGGAGTCAGTCCATTCAAACTATCAATTCCCCAATCATTGAGGAAAGTCAGTCCATTCAAACTATCAATTCCCCAAACATTGAGGGGAGAGTCAGTCCATTCAAACTATCAATTCCCCAATCATTGAGAGGAGAGTCAGTCCATTCAAACTATCAATTCCCCAATCATTGAGGGGAGAGTCAGTCCATTCAAACTATCAATTCCCCAATCATTGAGGGGAGAGTCAGTCCATTCAAACTATCATTTCCCCAATCATTGAGGAGAGAGTCAGTCCATTCAAACTATCAATTCCCCAATCATTGAGGAGAGTCAGTCCATTCAAAATATCAATTCCCCAATCATTGAGGGGAGAGTCAGTTCATTCAAACTAACAATTCCCCAATCATTGAGGGGAGTCAGTCCATTCAAACTATCAATTCCCCAATCATTGAGGGGAGAGTCAGTCCATTCAAACTATCAATTCCCCAATCATTGAGGGGAGAGTCAGTCCATTCAAACTATCAATTCCCCAATCATTGAGGAGAGTCAGTGCATTCAAACTATCAATTCCCCAATCATTGAGGAGAGTCAGTCAATTCAAACTATCAATTCCCCAATCATTGAGGGGAGAGTCAGTCCATTCAAACTATCAATTCCCCAATCATTGAGGGGAGTGTCAGTCCATTCAAACTATCAATTCCCCAATCATTGAGCAGAGAGTCAGTCCATTCAAACTATCAATTTCCCAATCATTGAGGAGAGTCAGTCCATTCAAACTATCAATTCCCCAATCATTGAGGAGAGTCAGTCCATTCAAACTATCAATTCCCCAATCATTGAGGAGAGTCAGTCCATTCAAACTATCAATTCCCCAATCATTGAGGAGAGTCAGTCCATTCAAACTATCAATTCCCCAATCATTGAGGGGAGAGTCAGTCCATTCAAACTATCAATTCCCCAATCATTGAGGGGAGAGTCAGTCCATTCAAACTATCAATTCCCCAATCATTGAGGGGAGAGTCAGTCCATTCAAACTATCAATTCCCCAATCATTGAGGGGAGTCAGTCCATTCAAACTATCAATTCCCCAATCATTGAGAGGAGAGTCAGTCCATTCAAACTATCAATTCCCCAATCATTGAGAGGAGAGTCAGTCCATTCAAACTATCAATTCCCCAATCATTGAGGGGAGAGTCAGTCCATTCAAACTATCAATTCCCCAATCATTGAGGGGAGAGTCAGTCCATTCAAACTATCAATTCCCCAATCATTGAGGGGAATCAGTCCATTCAAACTATCAATTCCCCAATCATTGAGGGAGAGTCAGTCCATTCAAACTATCAATTCCCCAATCATTGAGGGGAGTCAGTCCATTCAAACTATCAATTCCCCAATCATTGAGGAGAGTCAGTCCATTCAAACTATCAATTCCCCAATCATTGAGAGGAGAGACAGTCCATTCAAACTATCAATTCCCCAATCATTGAGGAGAGTCAGTCCATTCAAACTATCAATTCCCCAATCATTGAGGGGAGAGTCAGTCCATTCAAACTATCAATTCCCCAATCATTGAGGAGAGTCAGTCCATTCAAACTATCAATTCCCCAATCATTGAGGAGAGTCAGTCCATTCAAACTATCAATTCCCCAATCATTGAGGGGAGAGTCAGTCCATTCAAACTATCAATTCCCCAATCATTGAGGAGAGTCAGTCCATTCAAACTATCAATTCCCCAATCATTGAGGAGAGTCAGTCCATTCAAACTATCAATTCCCCAATCATTGAGGGGAGAGTTCGTTCAGAGTAAAGCTCCCTCTGCACTGTCCCGTCAAACACTCCCAGGGCAGGTGCAGGTTGATATACAGAGTAAATCTCCCTCTACACTGTCCCATCAAACACTCCCAGGGCAGGTACAGGTTTCGATACAGAGTAAAGCTCCCTCTACACTGTCCCGTCAAACACTCCCAGGGCAGGTACAGGGTTCGATACAGAGTAAAGCTCCCTCTACACTGTCCCGTCGAACACTCGCAGGGCAGGTACAGGGTTAGATACAGAGTAAAGCTCCCTCTACACTGTCCCATCAAACACTCCCAGGGCAGGTGCAGGTTGATATACAGAGTAAATCTCCCTCTACACTGTCCCATCAAACACACCCAGGGCAGGTACAGGGTTCGATACAGAGTAAAGCTCCCTCTACACTGTCCCGTCAAACACTCCCAGGGCAGGTACAGGGTTAGATACAGAGTAAAGCTCCCTCTACACTGTCCCATCAATCACTCCCGGGGCAGGTACAGGGTTAGATTCGGAGTAAAGCTCCCTCTACACTGACCAATCAAACACTCCCAGGGCAGGTACAGGGTTAGATGCAGAGTAAAGCTCCCTCCACACTGTCCCGTCAAACACTTCCAGGGCAGGTACAGGGTTAGATACAGAGTAAAGCTCCCTCTACACTGTCCCGTCAAACACTCCCAGGGCAGGTACAGGGTTAGATACAGAGTAAAGCTCCCTCTACACTGTCCCATCAAACACTCCCAGGGCAGGTACAGGGTTAGATACAGAGTAAAGTTCCCTTTACACTGTCCCATCAAACACTCCCAGGGCAGGTACAGGGTTAGATACAGGGTAAAGCTCCCTCGACACTGTCCCATCAAACACTCCCGGGGCAGGTGCAGGGTTTGATACAGAGTAAAGCTCCCTCTACACTGTCCCGTCAAACACTCCCAGGGCAGGTACAGGGTTAGATACAGAGTAAAGCTCCCTCTACACTGTCCCATCAAACACTCCCAGTGCAGGTACAGGGTTAGATACAGAGTAAAGCTCCCTCTACACTGTCCCATCGAACACTCCCAGGGCAGGTACAGGGTTAGATGCAGAGTAAAGCTCCCTCCACACTGTCCCGTCAAACACTTCCTGGGCAGGTACAGGGTTAGATACAGAGTAAAGCTCCCTCTACACTGTCCCGTCAAACACTCCCAGGGCAGGTACAGGGTTAGATACAGAGTAAAGCTCCCTCTCCACTGTCCCATCAAACACTCCCACGGCAGGTGCAGGGTTAGATACAGAGTAAAGCTCCCTCTACACTGTCCCGTCAAGCACTCCCAGGGCAGGTACAGGGTTAGATACAGAGTAAAGCTCCCTCTACACTGTCCCATCAATCACTCCCATGGCAGGTACAGGGTTAGATACAGAGTAAAGCTCCCTCTACACTGTCCCATCAAACACTCCCAGGCCAGGTGCAGGGTTAGATACAGAGTAAATCTCCCTCTACACTGTCCCATCAAACACTCCCAGGGCAGGTACAGGTTTAGATACAGAGTAAAGCTCCCTCTACACCGTCCCGTCAAACACTCCCAGGGCAAGTACAGGGTTAGATACACAGTAAAGCTCCCTCTACACTGACCCATCTCACACTCCCAGGGCAGGTACAGGGTTAGATACAGAGTAAAGCTCCCTCTACACTGTCCCATCAAACACTCCCAGTGCAGGTACAGGGTTAGATACAGAGTAAAGCTCCCTCTACACTGTCCCGTCAAGCACTCCCAGGGCAGGTACAGGGTTAGATACAGAGTAAAGCTCCCTCTACACTGTCCCATCAATCACTCCCATGGCAGGTACAGGGTTAGATACAGAGTAAAGCTCCCTCTACACTGTCCCATCAAACACTCCCAGGGCAGGTACAGGTTTAGATACAGAGTAAAGCTCCCTCCACACTGTCCCGTCAAACACTCCCAGGGCAGGTACAGGGTTAGATACAGAGTAAAGCTCCCTCTGCACTGTCCCGTCAAACACTCCCAGGGCAGGTACAGGGTTAGATGCAGAGTAAAGCTCCCTCTACACTCTCCCATCAATGTGGGGTTTGCCTTCCCATCCTCACCCCTGATCTTTGAACTATAACCCGTCCGATGGTTATCCAATGGAATGTCCAGTGTTGTTAATCTCTTCTGTTCATCCAGCGTTCCTGCCCTTTCCATCCTGATTCCTGCACCTTAATCTTTGAATGAGCCTTGCACTGTTGATTAACCCAATAATCCAGAAGTGTGAGGTGATTCATATTGGTGGGAAGAATGAGGAGAGGCAATGCCAACTAATTTGATGAGGGACCTCAGTTTATGTGGAGAGACTGGAGAGGCTGGCATTGTTCTCCTCAGAGCAGAGAAGGTTAAGGGGAGATTTGATCGAGGCGTTCACAATCATGAGGGGTTTTGATCGAGTCAATAAGGAGAAACTGTTTCCAGTGGGCAGGAGGGTCGGGAACCAGAGGACCCAGATTTATGATAATCGGGGAAAGAGCCAGAGAGGGGGAGATGAGGAGAAATGTCTTTAAACGCAGCGAGTTGTGATGATCTGGAATTCACTGCCTGAAAGGGCGGTGGAAGCAGATTCAATAATAACTTTCAAAAGGGGGGGAATTGGGCAAACACTTGAAGGGGAGAAAGCTGCCCTTGTTTGTTTGTTCCAAAGTGCCGGCACGGGCCCGATGGGACGAGTGGCCTCCTCCCCTGCTGCGCAGCTCTCCGCTCCGATGAATAACCTTGCCCTCCCCCCTTCCTTCTCTTTGCTCAGGACTCTGCTCACCACCCTCAGCGCGAGGATGGGAGCCCGTCAACCGCACAGCCGTCCCATCTGCCCTTGAGGACCAACTCGCTGATCGAGAGCTACTATTACATAAGGACCCAGATGGCCATCGGGGAGGAGTCCAAGGCCGCCACCGCCGCGGTGGGACCAGCGGAGGACCTTGCCTCCGAGCAGACGGGGTCTCTGGACGTTCCAGACGTCGAGGCTTCATCTGGGCTGGTCTCCTTTCCCGAGTCGCTCAGCCAGGTCGCTGCGCTGAGGCAGTCCGATTCCGACGAGGCTCCGCGAGACGTCACGTCCGCCCGGACTGTCCCCGCCAAGATGGCGCCCCCGTCTATCTGGTCTCCTTCGCCTCGGGCCGCTCCGGAGAAGACAGCCCCGCACGTTCCGGACATCAATGTGCTCGACGTGGACAGCCTGGAGTCCGGGCCTCCGCCCGCCGACGCCCGGAGGGACCAGCGCTCCCCCCCGCTCCTCCCCAAACCCGCCCACAAGCCCCGAGCCGGGCAGCCGGAGGCAGACGCTCCGGCTCGGCGGCCCCCCAACAAACGCAGCCCCGAGCCTCGCTGGCCGCCCACGCCCGGCCCGGAGGCCAGCAGCTCCGACGAGAAGCCCGTGTTCGAATCCAGCCAGGCCCCGGACCGCCCGGCCGATTACGCCCGCCCCAAGCAGAGACCCGCCCTGGACGCCCTGCGCCGAAAGTTTCCAGACGGGCGGCTCCCCGGTGAGGGGCAGAAAGCCGCCCCCCGGCTGGCCTCGGCCGACCGCCCACAAGCCGAGGACTTTGCGCACCTGCAGAGCTCGATCCCAGCCTGGGCAGTCCAAGACAAAGCTTTGGATTATCTGGCCTACCTCGAAGATAGTCCTGCCTTTAGGGAGGGCCTACTGATGTACAGCTTAGACGAGCATCCACCAGCCAGCGACCGCCCATCTGAGGCTTTTCCCGATCCAGGCTACTCTTGGGTAAGCCAATCACCCTTTGGCTGGGCGAGTGAGATGGCTTCAGTCCAGCCTGCCCCACTCCCGGACCCCCTCAAGGAGACCTTGGGGACAAAACCCCCTCGGGTTACGCCCCCCGCAGACAGGCAGGCCTCCTTTGGGCAGGAGCCCGTGCTCGATGCCCTCGCCGTGGATTTCCTGCTGAGCCAGGGCCCGAGGCCAGACGTTCCAGATGTTGACTCGTCCAGGGCCAGCGGGGGCCCAGACACCCCGTTCAGCCAGCCCCCAATGGCGCAGCTGCCAGCGGCGGAGACCCCAGATCGCGACCTGGCGCCCGAGCGCATCCCGGCCCCGGGCGGCCTCGAAGACGGAGAGCCGAGGCCGGTCTCTCGAAACGCCGCCCCCCAGGCCCACCGGGAGACGGACCTCCCGGCCGGGCGCCTCCGGGAGATCGGGACTCCGCCCGGGAAAGACCTCTACCAGGAGCTGCGCTCGTCCCCTCCGTCGGAGAGGAAGTCGGCTTGGGAGCAAATCTTGACCATTTACAAGCAGGGTGAGAAGCCCACCTTCGCCCAGGCCCCTCTGCAGCCGTCCTCGGACGAGCAGGCTGCCTGGGGCCCGGTGCAGGCCATCGTGGCGCGGAACGAGGCCCCGTCCTATGAGCAGGTAACCGGCTCGACCGACAAGATGTCCCTCTGGAGCGAAATCCAGCCAGTCCACAGCTGGGAAGATGGCTTGCTCTACGGAGACCTGGCGGCCCCCGGATCTTCAGACGAGAAGTCCACGTGGGGAGAGATCCTGACCATCTACACCAGAGATGACAAGTCAACCGGGCAGATCCCCATGGAGTCCTCGGCGGACGATCGGTCCGTCTGGGGCAGGGTCTTGACAGTGGACAGTTGGGAAGAGGACTCCCCCTTCGGGCAGCCTCTCACCTCCTCGTCCGCTGACGAGAAGTCGGCCTGGAGGCAGATCCTGACGGCGGACAGCTGGGATGAGGCCTTCCTCTTTGGCCAAATCCTGACTGCTCCGCCCCACGACAAGAGGCAAGGAAAAGGACAGATCAAAGTCATCGACAGCTGGGACGAGACGTTGCACTCTGCCCAACTTCAGGCAGCAGATGCCCCAGACGGGAAGCCTCCCAGCGGGACAATCCCAACTCTGGGGCCCGCGGATGAGAAATCAACTTCGGACAATGCCCCGGCGGCTGAGAGCCAGGAGGAAGTGGAGGAGGAGGAGGAGGAGGAGGAGGAGGAGGCGGAGAAGCCGCACCAGGCACAGATCCAAGCAATGGATAATCGGGCCGATGGGCTCCCGGCCGCTGGGAAATCCCTGCTCCCTGCCCAACACCAGCACTCCCGATTCCATCAAGGCCGAATCCCAATCGAGACGTGGGCAGGTGAGGAGCTCCCGGCCTCCGACAGGTGGGGTACGCCGTTTCTGTACGGGCCGCAGTCCCCCTCGGCCTTCCCGGACGATACAGAGGTGTGGGGGCAGGCGGCCGCCGCGCAAACGCAGGACGAGAAGCCCCCGCCGTCTGGGCCGCAGGCCGCCAGCTGGCCGAGTGAGGCCTCCCGGCTCGGACAAGCCCCGGCGGCGATGCGAGCAAGAGAGGCGGGGCAAGCCGAGGAGCCGGACGCCAAGGCAGCGGCGGAGGAGGGGAGTCGGTCGCGACCGGCCCCAGCTCCCGGCGGCCTGGACGAGGGGGATGAACGTCCAGCGATGGTGACCCTTGCGGGTGAGGTCAGGCCATCGAGACATGCCGTCCCGCGTCAAGAGGTCCCAGGCGCGGAGGAGAGACCTCTGTCTGACCGGGTCCCACTTGTGGAAAGTCCACCTGACGGAGGACGGGCGTCTGAAGACAGCTCAGTTAGAATGATTGCATCGGGACAGAGTCTAGACTCAGGCACTGCAGACGACTTAACTCCATCAGAACAGACCCTCGCCATAGAGCAGCTAACTCCATCAGAACAGACCCTCGCCATCGAGGAGCTAACTCCATCAGAACAGACCCTCGCCATCGAGGAGCTAACTCCATCAGAACAGACCCTCGCCATTGAGGAGCTAACTCCATCAGAACAGACCCTCGCCATCGAGGAGCTAACTCCATCAGAACAGACCCTCGCCATCGAGGAGCTAACTCCATCAGAACAGACCCTCGCCAAAGGCAGGGTGTCAGCATCTGATCAGGCACTGACAATAGATGTGCTATCAGCATCAGAACAGACTCTGACTACAGGTGAGGTATCACCACCTGAAAGGGCCCTGACTACAGGTGAGGTATCTCCATCAGATGAGACTGTGACTACAGCTGAGGTATCTCCATCAGATCAGACTGTGACTACAGCTGAGGTATCTCCATCAGATCAGACTGTGACTACACGTGAGGTATCTCCATGTAAACAGACTGTGACTACAGGTGAAGTATCTCCATCAGATCAGACGGTGACTACAGGTGAGGTATCTCCATGTAAACAGGCTGTGACGACAGGTGAGATTTCTCCAACTGAAGAGTCCCTGCCTATAGATAACCTATTACCATCAGATCACACTGTGTCTACAGGTGAGATATCACCATCAGATGAGACTGTGACTACAGGTGAGGTATCTCCATTAGATCAGACTGTGACTACAGGTGAGGTATCTCCATTAGATCAGACTGTGACTACAGGTGAGGTATCTCCATTAGATCAGACTGTGACTACAGGTGAGGTATCTCCATTAGATCAGACTGTGACTACAGGTGAGGTATCTCCATTAGATCAGACTGTGACTACAGGTGAGGTATCTCCATCAGAACAGACGGTGACTACAGGTGGGCTATCTCCATCAGAACAGACTGTGACTACAGTTGGGCTATCTCCATCAAATGAGACTGTGACTACAGGTGAGGTATCTCCATCAGAACAGACGGTGACTACAGGTGAGGTATCTCCATCAGATGAGACTGTGACAACAGGTGAGGTATCTTCATCAGAACAGACTGTGACTACAGGTGAGGTATCTCCATCAGATGAGACTGTGACTACAGGTGAGGTATCTCCATCAGATGAGACTGTGACTACAGGTGAGGTATCTCCATCAGATGAGACTGTGACTACAGGTGAGGTATCTCCATTAGATCAGACTGTGACTACAGGTCGGCTATCTCCATTAGATCAGACTGTGACTACAGGTGAGGTATCTCCATCAGAACAGACGGTGACTACAGGTGAGGTATCTCCATTAGATCAGACTGTGACTACAGGTGGGCTATCTCCATCAGATCAGACTGTGACTACAGGTGAGCTATCTCCATTAGATCAGACTGTGACTACAGGTGAGGTATCTCCATCAGATCAGACGGTGACTACAGGTGAGGTATCTCCATTAGATCAGACTGTGACTACAGGTGAGCTATCTCCATTAGATCAGACTATGACTACAGGTGAGGTATCTCCATCAGATCAGACTGTGACTACAGGTGAGCTATCTCCATTAGATCAGACTGTGACTACAGGTGAGGTATCTCCATCAGATCAGACGGTGACTACAGGTGAGCTATCTCCATTAGATCAGACGGTGACTACAGGTGAGGTATCTCCATTAGATCAGACTGTGACTACAGGTGAGCTATCTCCATTAGATCAGACTGTGACTACAGGTGAGCTATCTCCATTAGATCAGACTATGACTACAGGTGAGGTATCTCCATTAGATCAGACGGTGACTACAGGTGAGGTATCTCCATTAGATCAGACGGTGACTACAGGTGAGATATCTCCATTAGATCAGACGGTGACTACAGGTGAGGTATCTCCATTAGATCAGACGGTGACTACAGGTGGGCTATCTCCATCAGATCAGACGGTGACTACAGGTGAGGTATCTCCATCAGATCAGACTGTGACTACAGGTGAGGTATCTCCATGTAAACAGACTGTGACTACAGGTGAGGTATCTCCATTAGATCAGACTGTGACTACAGGTGAGGTATCTCCATCAGAACAGATGGTGACTACAGGTGAGGTATCTCCATCAGATGAGACTGTGACTACAGGTGAGGTATCTCCATCAGATCAGACTGTGACTACAGGTGAGGTATCTCCATTAGATCAGACTGTGACTACAGGTGAGGTATCTCCATCAGATCAGACTGTGACTACAGGTGGGCTATCTCCATCAGAACAGACGGTGACTACAGGTGGGCTATCTCCATCAGAACAGACGGTGACTACAGGTGAGGTATCTCCATCAGAACAGACGGTGACTACAGGTGAGGTATCTCCATTAGATCAGACTGTGACAACAGGTGAGCTATCTCCATCAGAACAGACAGTGACTACAGGTGAGGTATCTCCATCAGAACAGACGGTGACTACAGGTGGGCTATCTCCATCAGAACAGACTGTGACTACAGGTGAGGTATCTCCATCAGATCAGACTGTGACTACAGGTGAGGTATCTCCATCAGATGAGAATGTGACAACAGGTGAGGTATCTCCATCAGATGAGACTGTGACTACAGGTGAGGTATCTCCATTAGATCAGACTGTGACTACAGGTGAGGTATCTCCATTAGATCAGACTGTGACTACAGGTGAGGTATCTCCATTAGATCAGACTGTGACTACAGGTGAGATATCTCCATTAGATCAGACTGTGACGACAGGTGAAATATCTCCATTAGATCAGACTGTGACTACAGGTGAGGTATCTCCATCAGAACAGACTGTGACTACAGGTGAGGTATCTCCATCAGATCAGACTGTGACTACAGGTGAGGTATCTCCATTAGATCAGACTGTGACTACAGGTGAGATATCTCCATCAGATCAGACTGTGACTACAGGTGAGCTATCTCCATTAGATCAGACTGTGACTACAGGTGAGGCATCTCCATTAGATCAGACTGTGACTACAGGTGAGATATCACCATCAGATGAGACTGTGACTACAGGTGAGGTATCTCCATTAGATCAGACTGTGACTACAGGTGGGCTATCTCCATTAGATCAGACGGTGACTACAGTTGAGGGATCTCCATTAGATCAGACGGTGACTACAGGTGAGATATCTCCATTAGATCAGACGGTGACTACAGGTGAGGTATCTCCATTAGATCAGACTGTGACTACAGGTGAGATATCTCCATTAGATCAGACGGTGACTACAGGCGAGGGATCTCCATTAGATCAGACGGTGACTACAGGTGAGATATCTCCATTCGATCAGACGGTGACTACAGGTGAGGTATCTCCATTAGATCAGACTGTGACTACAGGTGAGGGATCTCCATTAGATCAGACTGTGACTACAGGTGAGATATCTCCATTAGATCAGACGGTGACTACAGGTGAGATATCTCCATTAGATCAGACTGTGACTACAGGTGAGATATCTCCATTAGATCAGACGGTGACTACAGGTGAGATATCTCCATTAGATCAGACGGTGACTACAGGTGAGGTATCTTTATCCAAGCAGACGTTGAGTGCAGAGACTATAGACTCCGAGACACAATCGGAGGAGACCTTGGTTTCAGGCAGCCTCGATGAGGTATCTGGGCAAACCATGAGTGCGGAGACCACTGATTACGAAAGTCCTTCCGAGCACTCAACTGAGGAAGATATCCTTTCCAGACAGGACCCAGCAACATCTGCCCACATCGCGGAAGCTACAACTCAGCAGACCCCAGCTCCAGATTCCACAGATGACAAGGGTCTTCCTGGACAGATCCCAACTCTAGCGACTCCTGACGAGGAAGTTCTCTCCACAGGGAAACCGATAAAGGATAGCCCAGATGTCAGTCAATCGAGACAGCTCTCTAATGCAGCAGGTTTATATCGAGAAGATCCATCCAATCTTACTCCAATTGGCCAGTCGCTGGAAATCCCAAGTAAGGAGATAACAGATGAGGATGTCCTATCAGATCATACCTCAACTGAGGAGACAACTGAGGAGATAGTGGACAAGGAAGCACGATCTGGTCAAATCCCAGTTTCAGGACCACCGGGCGAGGCTCCTCTGATGCTAACACGTGCCCACGGGCTCCAGGAATCTCCCGAGAAGACGTCCTCGACCAAGCAGGTGCTGGGGCCAGAAAACCCTGAGGAGGGTCCTTCATCGGGCATGTCTCCGGCCGTCTTCAACCCGTTCGAACTGGCCTCGTCCGGCCAGAGCACCGACTCTGAGAGCCCCAGCCAGAGGAACTCCTTTGGGGAGGCTTCCTCGGCGGGCTCAGGCACTCCCTGCCTGCCCCTGGCGGCCCCCGGCCCGCCCGTCTGCGACCCCCTGGTCATCGTCACCCTCTTCTCCCACCTCTCGCCCGGCTACGAGGCCAAGCCGGCCAACTCCAGCGGCACGTCGTCCAAGAGCGACTCGGAGGCCCGGGTGTCCCAACTCAAGGTCCAGGACACTCCGCCGCTCCCGGCCTCCGAGGTAGAAACCTGCCCTTGCCCGTCTCCCGTCCAGGCGCCAACCACCGCCCCCTCGGAGGACCGGGCCGCCCCTCCTCCCACGTTCTTCGACTCGGAAGGCCACGACCGGATGCTGTTCGACATCCTCTATCCTCACCTCCTCCCTCCCTTGGAGGTGTCCAACAATGAGTTGATGGAAGTCCCAGAAGAAGACAAAGAGTTTTGGGCAACCTTGTACTTTGGGAGTGTGGAAAAGGCAAGAGGGCTCCTGAAATTCCGAAAGCACAAACAGCAGCGCCGGGCGAAATGAAATGGCCAGAGGAGGAAGAGGAACGAGGTGAATCTGAGCCGCCATTTGTATTTCGAGATTAAATCATGTGCCACCCACTCAAAACTGTTCTGGTTTCTCTTTCCTCTCCCACCCAAATTCAACTGAGCTTCCTTTCCCCTCTTCCCTCATTCCCGGGTCCCCCTCAGCCTCCTGAGAAGGAGCTGGCCTTTCCCCAGCGTCTTCTCACCACCTCAACACGTCCCAAAGCCATTGGCAGCCAACGGAGGACGTTTCGTAAGACTACGAGGCATGGTTTTGCCTCCCTCGGTCTCACTCTCTCTCCCCCCTCCCCACTTTGAGGCAGAAGGTCGTGGGTATCGAGACCCACACATACACACACACACTCCAGAGACTCGAGCCCCCATAATCCAGGCCCGACACTCCCCGGTTGCCCCAGTACTGAGGGAGCGCCGCACTGTCGGAGGGTCGGTACTGAGGGAGCGCCGCACTGTCGGAGGGTCGGTACTGAGGGAGCGCCGCACTGTCGGAGGGTCGGTACTGAGGGAGCGCCGCACTGTCGGAGGGTCGGTACTGAGGGAGCGCCGCACTGTCGGAGGGTCGGTACTGAGGGAGCGCCGCACTGTCGGAGGGTCGGTACTGAGGGAGCGCCGCACTGTCGGAGGGTCGGTACTGAGGGAGCGCCGCACTGTCGGAGGGTCGGTACTGAGGGAGCGCCGCACTGTCGGAGGGTCGGTACTGAGGGAGCGCCGCACTGTCGGAGGGTCGGTACTGAGGGAGCGCCGCACTGTCGGAGGGTCGGTACTGAGGGAGCGCCGCACTGTCGGAGGGTCGGTACTGAGGGAGCGCCGCACTGTCGGAGGGTCGGTACTGAGGGAGCGCCGCACTGTCGGAGGGTCGGTACTGAGGGAGCGCCGCACTGTCGGAGGGTCCGTACTGAGGGAGCGCCGCACTGTCGGAGGGTCGGTACTGAGGGAGCGCCGCACTGTCGGAGGGTCCGTACTGAGGGAGCGCCGCACTGTCGGAGGGTCAGTACTGAGGGAGTGCTGCACTGTTGGAGGGTCAGTACTGAGGGAGCGCCGCACTGTAGGAGGGTCGGTACTGAGGGAGCGCCGCACTGTCGGAGGGTCAGTACTGAGGGAGTGCTGCACTGTTGGAGGGTCGGTACTGGGGGAGCGCCGCACTGTCGGAGGGTCGCTACTGAGGGAGGGCTGCTCTGTCGGAGGGTCAGTACTGAGGGAGTGCCGCACTGTCGGAGGGTCGGTACTGAGGGAGCGCTGCACTGTCGGAGGGTCAGTACCGAGGGAGCGCCGCACTGTCGGAGGGTCGGTACTGAGGGAGCGCCGCACTGTCGGAGGTGCCGTCTTTCGGACGAGACGTTAAACCGAGGGCCCCGTCTGCCCTCTGAGGTCGGTGTGAAATCCCACGGCCACAATTGGAAGAAGAGCAGGGGGGAGTTCTCCCCGGTGTCCTGGGGCCGATATTTATCCCTCGACCAACATCACTAAAAAAACAGATGATCTGGGTCATTCTCACATTGCTGTTTGTGGGATCTTGCTGTGCGCAGATTGGCTCCTGTGTTTTCCAGCAACCCAGTACTTCATTGGCTGATAAAGGAAGGAACCTGGAAATGGGACAGAGGGGGGAGAGATCATTCGGAGAGAGGGTACAGGGGGTGATGGGGTATGTGCTGTTTCGAAATTTCAATCTCGATAAGTGTGAGAAGGTGCATTTTGGTGGGAAGAATAAGGAGGCCACACACTGATTGGATAATAAGAGTCTAAATGGGGGAGAGGAGCAGAGGGATCTGGGGGTACAGATACACAAATCACCAAAAGTAGAGACGCAGGTTAATAAGGCCATAAAAAAAGGCAAATCAAACACTGGGGTTCATTTCCAGAGGGATAGAATTGAAAAGCAGAGAAGTTATGTTAAACTTGCATAAAACCTTGGTTAGACCACACTTGGAGCACTGTGCACAGTTCTGGTCTCCATGTACCTTGGTTAGACCACACTTGGAGCACTGTGCATAGTTCTGGTCTCCATGTACCTTGGTTAGACCACACTTGGAGCACTGTGCACAGTTCTGGTCTCCATGTACCTTGGTTAGACCACACTTGGAGCACTGTGCACAGTTCTGGTCTCCATGTACCTTGGTTAGACCACACTTGGAGCACTGTGGACAGTTCTGGTCTCCATATACCTTGGTTAGACCACACTTGGAGCACTGTGTACAGTTCTGGTCTCCATATACCTTGGTTAGACCACACTTGGAGCACTGTGTACAGTTCTGGTCTCCCTATACCTTGGTTAGACCACACTTGGAGCACTGTGCACAGTTCTGGTCTCCATATAGCTTGGTTAGACCACACTTGGAGCACTGTGCACAGTTCTGGTCTCCATATACCTTGGTTAGACCACACTTGGAGCACTGTGTGCAGTTCTGGTCTCCATATACCTTGGTTAGACCACACTTGGAGCACTGTGTGCAGTTCTGGTCTCCATATACCTTGGTTAGACCACACTTGGAGCACTGTGCACAGTTCTGGTCTCCATATACCTTGGTTAGACCACACTTGGAGCACTGTGTGCAGTTCTGGTCTCCATATACCTTGGTTAGACCACACTTGGAGCACTGTGTACAGTTCTGGTCTCCCTATACCTTGGTTAGACCACACTTGGAGCACTGTGTGCAGTTCTGGTCTCCATATACCTTGGTTAGACCTTACTTGGAGCACTGTGCACAGTTCTGGTCTCCATATAGCTTGGTTAGACCACATTTGGAGCACTGAGCACAGTTCTGGTCTCCATATACCTTGGTTAGACCACACTTGGAGCACTGTGTGCAGTTCTGGTCTCCATATACCTTGGTTAGACCTTACTTGGAGCACTGTGCACAGTTCTGGTCTCCATATAGCTTGGTTAGACCACACTTGGAGCACTGTGCACAGTTCTGGTCTCCATATACCTTGGTTAGACCACATTTGGAGCACTGAGCACAGTTCTGGTCTCCATATACCTTGGTTAGACCACACTTGGAGCACTGTGCACAGTTCTGTTCTCCATATTATAAAAAGGATTTAGAGGCACTGGAGAAGGTGCAAAAAAGATTTACTAGGATGATACCAGAACTGAGAGGTTTTACCTATCAGGAAAGATTGAACAGACTGGGGGTCTTTTCTCTGGAAAAGAGAAGACTGAGGGGTGACCTGATCGAGGTCTTTAAGATTATGAAAGGGTTCGATAGGGTAGACGTAGAGAAGATGTTTGCACTTGTGGGGGAGAGACCAGAACTCGGGGCCATAAATATAAGATAGTCACTAATAAATCCAATAGGGGAATTCAGGAGAAACTTCTTTCCCCAGAGAGTGGTGGGAATGTGGAACTCGCTCCCACAAGGAGTAGTTGAGGTGAATAGTGTAGATGGATTTAAGGGGAAGCTGGATAAACACATGAGGGAGAGAGGAATAGAAGGAGATGGTGAGAGGGTGAGATGGAGTAGGGAGGGAGGAGGCTCGTGTGGAGCAGAAACACCGGGATAGAGCAGGTGAAGAGGGAGAGACGGAGAGAAGGATATGAAGCTAGAAAGACATTTACAAGACCTCAGGACGTCCCAAAACGCTTTACAGCCAATGAATTACTTTTGAAGTGTTGTCACTGTAGGAAAGGCAGCAGCCAATTTGCGCACAGCAAGATCCCACAAACAGCAATGAGACAACAAGTTTTTGAGTGATGTTGGTTGAGGGATAAATATTGGCCCCAGGACACCTCCCCTTTCTCCTCTTCGAGTTCGTGCTGTGGGATCTATTTGCATCTGCCCGAGAGGGCGGGCAGGGCCTCAGTTTAACGTCTGGTCTGGATCGTCGGGCCCCTCCAGGACAGTGCGGCCCTCCCCCAGTACCACACTGGAGTGTCAGCCTCGGTTTTGTGTTTGAGTCTCTCGAGTGGGACCTGGACCCATGACTTGTCTCGACCCTAAGAGCAAGAGTGCTACCCGCTGAGACACAGCTCACACTGTCGAGGCGATAGGGAGAGATGGAGTAGGGAGGGAGGAGGCTCTTGTGGGAGCATAAACACCAGCATGGAGCAGTGGGGCCGAATGGCCTGTTTCTCCCCTGTGTATTTTACGTAATTGTACGTAACTTGGGATTTCCCTACTGAGATAGGGTAACCTCCATCCCAAGGACCCGAGTCCGGTCTCGAAACCTCCCGTCAAAAGTAATTCATAGTGAACGATCAGACATGGCCCAGAGATCTGTCCTCATCAAACCGTACCTGCAGTACTGGGTCCAGTTCTGGGCCAACCACACCTGGAGTACTGGGTCCAGTTCTGGGCCAACCACACCTGGAGTACTGGGTCCAGTTCAGTGCCCGCCACACCTGGAGTACTGGGTCCAGTTCTGGTCAGACCACACCTGTTATACTGGGTCCAGTTCTGGGCTGACCACACCTGGAGTACTGGGTCCAGTTCTGGTCAGACCACACCTGTTATACTGGGTCCAGTTCTGGGCTGACCACACCTGGAGTACTGGGTCCAGTTCTGGTCAGAAAACACCTGGAGTACTGGGTCCAGTTCTGGGCCAACCACACCTGGAGTACTGGGTCCAGTTCTGGTCAGAAAACACCTGGAGTACTGGGTCCAGTTCTGGTCAGACCACACCTGGAGTACTGGGTCCAGTTCTGGTCAGACCACACCTGTTATACTGGGTCCAGTTCTGGGCTGACCACACCTGGAGTACTGGGTCCAGTTCTGGTCAGAAAACACCTGGAGTACTGGGTCCAGTTCTGGTCAGACCACACCTGGAGTACTGGGGCCAGTTCTGGTCAGAAAACACCTGGAGTACTGGGTCCAGTTCTGGGCTGACCACACCTGGAGTACTGGGGCCAGTTCTGGTCAGAAAACACCTGGAGTACTGGGTCCAGTTCTGGGCTGACCACATCTGGAGTACTGGGTCCAGTTCAGTGCCCACCACACCTGGAGTACTGGGACCAGTTCTGGTCAGAAAACACCTGGAGTAGTGGGTCCAGTTCAGTGCCCACCACACCTGGAGTACTGGGACCAGTTCTGGTCAGAAAACACCTGGAGTACTGGGACCAGTTCAGTGCCCACCACACCTGGAGTACTGGGACCAGTTCTGGTCAGAAAATACCTGGAGTACTGGGACCAGTTCTGGTCAGAAAACACCTGGAGTACTGGGACCAGTTCTGGGCTGACCACACCTGGAGTACTGGGTCCAGTTCTGGGCTGACCACACCTGGAGTACTGGGTCCAGTTCTGGTCAGACCACACCTGGAGTACTGGGTCCAGTTCTGGTCAGAAAACACCTGGAGTACTGGGTCCAGTTCTGGTCAGAAAACACCTGGAGTACTGGGTCCAGTTCTGGTCAGAAAACACCTGGAGTACTGGGTCCAGTTCTGGTCAGAAAACACCTGGAGTACTGGGTCCAGTTCTGGTCAGAGTACACCTGGAGTACTGGGTCCAGTTCTGGGCTGACCACACCTGGAGTACTGGGTCCAGTTCTGGTCAGACCACACCTGGAGTACTGGGTCCAGTTCTGGGCTGACCACACCTGGAGTACTGGGTCCAGTTCTGGTCAGAAAACACCTGGAGTACTGGGTCCAGTTCTGGTCAGAAAACACCTGGAGTACTGGGTCCAGTTCTGGTCAGAAAACACCTGGAGTACTGGGTCCAGTTCAGTGCCCACCACACCTGGAGTACTGGGACCAGTTCTGGTCAGAAAACACCTGGAGTACTGGGTCCAGTTCTGGTCAGAAAACACCTGGAGTACTGGGACCAGTTCTGGTCAGAAAACACCTGGAGTACTGGGTCCAGTTCTGGTCAGAAAACACCTGGAGTACTGGGTCCAGTTCTGGTCAGAAAACACCTGGAGTACTGGGTCCAGTTCTGGTCAGAGTACACCTGGAGTACTGGGTCCAGTTCTGGGCTGACCACACCTGGAGTACTGGGTCCAGTTCTGGTCAGACCACACCTGGAGTACTGGGTCCAGTTCTGGGCTGACCACACCTGGAGTACTGGGTCCAGTTCTGGTCAGAAAACACCTGGAGTACTGGGTCCAGTTCTGGTCAGAAAACACCTGGAGTACTGGGTCCAGTTCTGGTCAGAAAACACCTGGAGTACTGGGTCCAGTTCTGGGCTGACCACATCTGGAGTACTGGGTCCAGTTCTGGTCAGAAAACACCTGGAGTACTGGGTCCAGTTCTGGTCAGAAAACACCTGGAGTACTGGGTCCAGTTCTGGGCTGACCACACCTGGAGTACTGGGGCCAGTTCTGGGCCGACCACACCTGGAGTACTGGGGCCAGTTCTGGTCAGACCACACCTGGAATACTGGGTCCAGTTCTGGTCAGACCACACCTGGAGTACTGGTTCCAGTTCTGGGCTGACCACACCTGGAGTACTGTGTCCAGTTCTGGTCAGACCACACCTGGAGTACTGGGTCCAGTTCTGGGCCGACCAGACCTGGAGTACTGGGTCCAGTTCTGGGCCGACCAGACCTGGAGTACTGGTTCCAGTTCTGGGCTGACCACACCTGGTGTACTGGGTCCAGTTCTGGGCCGACCAGACCTGGAGTACTGGGACCAGTTCTGGGCTGACCAGACCTGGAGTACTGGTTCCAGTTCTGGGCTGACCACACCTGGTGTACTGGGTCCAGTTCTGGGCCGACCACACCTGGAGTACTGGGACCAGTTCTGGCCACCGAGACACAAGGGAGATATCCAACTGGTGGAGGCAGCGCAGAGAGAAGCCACGAGGCTGATCCGTAGTGTCAGGGGGCTCGGAGCTATGGGGACAGACTGGAAGAGGTGTGGGCTCTTCAACCTGGTGAGGAGGCGCCTGAGAGCTGATCCGACGGTGGGAGATCGGATATAGTCAAGGGGACGGGAGCGGGACAGAGGGTCAAACTAATCAAAAAGAAATTTAGGACCGAGATCAGGAGATCCCCGATCGACACATGGAACGGGCCACACCCCAATCGAGTCGGGGGGGGGTGGGGGATATCCCTGCGATCATTTAAGGGACAGTGGGATGGGGCAATGTTGGGGGGGTGGGGGGAGTGTGGGATCATTCCGAGGTGTTGTACCCAATAACAGAGGGTGTCAACACTCCCTCCCAAAGCCCTCCGAGCCCCTCAACCTCCAACCTTTCGTTTCTTTGATTCTTTCCTCCGCTGACCCCCCCAATCCCAACCCCCACCAATCCCCGCCCCCACCCAACACACCTCGCCTTGCGTGCGATGAGAGAGAAAAAAATGGGTGGAACAGAAGAAACAGGAGCAGGAGGAGGCCGTTCGGCCCCTCGAGCCTGCTCCGCCATTCTATCAGATCACGGCCGACCTTCGACCTCTCCCGCCCGATCCCCGTATCCCCTGATTCCCCGAGAGTCCGAAAATCCATCCATCTCAGCCTTGGATATTCTCAACGACTGAGCATCCTGGAGTAGAGAACTCCAAAGATTCACCACCCTCCGAGTGAAGAAATCCCTCCTCATCTCAATCTTGAATGGCCGACCCCTCATCCTGAGACTATGCCCCCTAGTTCGAGACTCGCGACCCAGGGGGAAACAATCTCTCAGCATCGACCCCCTCAGAATCTTCCATGTTTCAACGAGATCACCTCTCGTCCTTCCACACTCCAGGGAGTACAGGCCCGTTCCACTCAACCTCTCCTCGTCGGACGACCCTCTCGATCCCAGGAGTCAATCTCGAGAATAAGTCCGGCCAGGACGCGGGGATGGTTTGTAAGTTGTCTTTTATTTAAATTTGGGGGGCCTCCGCCGTTGGCGGAGCAGGCCACGGGCCGACTCCACGCCGGCAAAGTAGAACAAGCCCCAAAACTCGAGGTCGTCGTCAGGGACGCTCATGAGCTCGCTGTCCGGCACGCAGGGCTCGGGTGGGGGGTAAAGGGCCCGGAAGCTGGCCAGGTCCTCGGCCTCCAGGTCGTAGTAAGGCGGGCACTGGCTAACCGGGAAGGCCTGGGCCGGCGTCGGCCCGGGGGAGGCCGGAGGAGGGGGAGAGGCCGGCTGGGCCTCGTCGCCGCGGTGACTGAGCTGGCGGGGCGCCTGGAAGTCCTCGATGATCCAGAAGGGGGTCTTCCACAGGTCGGGAGCGGGGCCGGCCCGGGTCGGGTAGACGCCGGGCGGGAGGGCGAGGGGCCGGGGCTGCTCCCCGTCCAGGACGATGGGGGCCGAGTGGGAGGCGAGGGGCTGGTTGGGGAAAGGGGAGGGCGAGCTGAGGCACTGCGGCCCCTCTTCGGGCTCGACCGAGACCTGGACGTGCCGGGGGATCAAGTCGGGCTGAGCGGCCGCGGACTGGGTCGGCGGGGTCTCATTGGGCGAAGGTGTTGACCCTTGACCAGCTTTGGGTTCCAATGGCCGCCCCAGCGATGACCCTTGACCTGATGAATGGAACGATGCCCCCTTGACATTGCCCTCTTCGGTCAGGGGCGACGACTGGCTGGTTAGACCGCCCTCCTCCTCCGGGCCCCCCGTGCCCGGCCCGGAGCCCGTCATGTCGGAGCTGCTCGACCAGGAGGTGTCGGTGGAGCCCGAGTTGGTAGGCCCCAGGAATCGTCCATTGGGCGGGAGGCTCAGGGTCCCTGCGGCGGGGTGGACCTGCAGGACGGGCAGGAAGGCGGCAGCTGGGTGGGGCCTCCTGGACTCGGCAGGGGGCCGCGGAGAAGGGACCGCGGGCTTCTTCGAAACAGGCTTGTGGATCGAATCCATGGGCAGATACATTCAAGCGAGACGGAGGCGTCGGCCGATAATTATCCACATCGTCCAAAAAGACAAACACCTGCCGGGGAAAGACGGACGCAGGTCAGTGGACGGAGTGAGAGATCAAGGCATTCCCCTCTCTCTCAGGGAGATATCTGGTGTCTCTCAGTCCCCTCTCTCTCAGGGAGATATCTGTACACTGACTGGTGTCTCTCAGTCCCCTCTCTCTCAGCGAGATATCTGTACACTGACTGGTGTCTCTCAGTCCCCTCTCTCTCAGGGAGATATCTGTACACTGACTGGTGTCTCTCAGTCCCTCTCTCTCGGGGAGATATCTGTACACTGACTGGTGTCTCTCAGTCCCCTCTCTCTCAGGGAGATATCTGTACACTGACTGGTGTCTCTCAGTCCCTCTCTCTCGGGGAGATATCTGTACACTGACTGGTGTCTCTCAGTCCCTCTCTCTCAGGGAGATATCTGTACACTGACTGGTGTCTCTCAGTCCCCTCTCTCTCAGGGAGATATCTGTACACTGACTGGTGTCTCTCAGTCCCTCTCTCTCGGGGAGATATCTGTACACTGACTGGTGTCTCTCAGTCCCCTCTCTCTCAGGGAGATATCTGTACACTGACTGGTGTCTCTCAGTCCCTCTCTCTCAGGGAGATATCTGGACACTGACTGGTTTCTCTCAGTCCCCTCTCTCTCAGGGAGATATCTGTACACTGACTGGTGTCTCTCATTCCCTCTCTCTCAGGGAGATATCTGTACACTGACTAGTGTCTCTCAGTCCCTCCATCTCAGGGAGATATCTGGACACTGACTGGTGTCTCTCAGTCCCCACTCTCTCAGGGAGATATCTGTACACTGACTGGTGTCTCGCAGTCCCCTCTCTCTCAGGGAGATATCTGTGCACTGACTGGTGTCTCTCAGTCCCCTCTCTCTCAGGGAGATATCTGTACACTGACTGGTGTCTCTCACTCCTCTCCCTGGGGGAGATATCTGTGCACTGAATGGTGTCTCTCAGTCCCCTCTCTCTCAGGGAGATATCTGGACACTGACTGGCGTCTCTCAGTCCCCTCTCTCTCAGGGAGATATCTGCACACTGACTGGTGTCTCTCACTCCTCTCTCACAGGGAGATATCTGCACACTGACTGGTGTCTCTCAGTCCCCTCTCTCTCAAGGAGATATCTGTACACTGACTGGTGTCTCTCAGTCCCCTCTCTCTCTCAGGGAGATATCTGTGCACTGACTGGTGTCTCTCAATCCCCTCTCTCTCAGGGAGCTTTCTGTACACTGACTGGTGTCTCTCAGTCCCCTCTCTCTCTCAGGGAGATATTTGTACACTGACTGGTGTCTCTCAGTCCCCTCTCTCGCAGGGTGATATCTGGACACTGACTGGTGGCTCTCAGTCACCTCTCTCTCAGGGAGATATCTGTACACTGACTGGTGTCCATCAGTCCCCTCTCTCTCAGGGAGATATCTGTACACTGACTGGTGTCTCTCAGTCCCCTCTCTCTGAGAGAGATATCTGTACACTGGCTGGTGTCTCTCAATCCCCTCTCTCTCAGGGGGATATCTGTACACTGACTGGTGACTCAGTCCCTCTCTCTCAGGGAGATATCTGTACACTGACTGGTGTCTCTCAGTCCCCTCTCTCTCAGGGAGATAGCTGTACACTGATTGGTGTCTCAGTCCCTCTCTCTCAGGGAGATATCTGTACACGAACTGGTGTCTCTCAGTCCCCCCTCCCTCAGGGAGATAACTGTACACTGACTGGTGTCTCTCAGTCCCCTCTCTCTCAGGGAGATATCTGTACACTGACTGGTGTCTCTCAGTCCCCTCTCTCTCAGGGAGATATCTGTACACTGACTGGTGTCTCTCAGTCCCCTCTCTCTCAGGGAGATATCTGTACACTGACTGGTGTCTCTCAGTCCCTCTCTCTCAGGGAGATATCTCTGCACTGACTGGTGTCTCTCAGTCCCCTCTCTCTCAGGGAGATATCTGTACACTGACTGGTGTCCCTCAGTTCCCTCTCTCTCAGGGAGATATCTGTACACTGACTGGTGTCTCGCAGTCCCCTCTCTCTCAGGGAGATATCTGTGCACTGAATGGTGTCTCTCAGTCCCCTCTCTCTCAGGGAGATATCTGTACACTGACTGGTGTCTCTCAGTCCCCTCTCTCCCGGGGAGATATCTGTGCACTGACTGGTGTCTCTCAATCCCCTCTCTCTCAGGGAGCTTTCTGTACACTGACTGGTGTCTCTCAGTCCCCTCTCTCTCTCAGGGAGATATTTGTACACTGACTGGTGTCTCTCAGTCCCCTCTCTCGCAGGGTGATATCTGGACACTGACTGGTGGCTCTCAGTCACCTCTCTCTCAGGGAGATATCTGTACACTGACTGGTGTCCATCAGTCCCCTCTCTCTCAGGGAGATATCTGTACACTGAATGGTGTCTCTCAGTCCCCTCTCTCTGAGAGAGATATCTGTACACTGGCTGGTGTCTCTCAATCCCCTCTCTCTCAGGGGGATATCTGTACACTGACTGGTGACTCAGTCCCTCTCTCTCAGGGAGATATCTGTACACTGACTGGTGTCTCAGTCCCTCTCTCTCAGGGAGATAGCTGTACACTGATTGGTGTCTCTCAGTCCCTCTCTCTCAGGGAGATATCTGTACACGAACTGGTGTCTCTCAGTCCCCCCTCCCTCAGGGAGATAACTGTACACTGACTGGTGTCTCTCAGTCCCCTCTCTCTCAGGGAGATATCTGTACACTGACTGGTGTCTCTCAGTCCCCTCTCTCTCAGGGAGATATCTGCACACTGACTGGTGTCTCTCAGTCCCCTCTCTCTCAGGGAGATATCTGTACACTGACTGGTGTCTCTCAGTCCCCTCTCTCTCAGGGAGATAACTGTACACTGACTGGTGTCTCTCAGTCCCCTCTCTCTCAGGGAGATATCTGTACACTGACTGGTGTCCCTCAGTTCCCTCTCTCTCAGGGAGATATCTGTACACTGACTGGTGTCTCGCAGTCCCCTCTCTCTCAGGGAGATATCTGTGCACTGAATGGTGTCTCTCAGTCCCCTCTCTCTCAGGGAGATATCTGTACACTGACTGGTGTCTCTCAGTCCCCTCTCTCCCGGGGAGATATCTGTACACTGACTGGTGTCTCTCAGTCCCCTCTCTCTCAGGGAGATATCTGTACACTGACTGGTGTCTCTCAGTCCCTCTCTCTCTCAGGGAGATATCTGTACACTGACTGGTGTCTCTCAGTCCCCTCTCTCTCAGGGAGATATCTGTACACTGACTGGTGTCTCTCAGTCCCCTCTCTCTCAGGGAGATATCTGTACACTGATTGGTGTCTCTCAGTCCCCTCTCTCTCAGGGAGATATCTGTACACTGACTGGTGTCTCTCAGTCCCCTCTCTCTCAGGGAGATATCTGTAAACTGACTGGTGTCTCTCAGTCCCCTCTCTCTCGGAGATATCTGTACACTGACTGGTGTCTCTCAGTCCCCTCGCTCTCAGGGAGATATCTGTGCACTGACTGGTGTCTCCCAGTCCCCTCTCTCTCAGGGAGATATCTGTACACTGACTGGTGTCTCTCAGTCCCCTCTCTCTCGGGGAGATATCTGTACACTGACTGGTGTCTCTCAGTCCCCTCTCTCTCAGGGAGATATCTGAACACTGACTGGTGTCTCTCAGTCCCCTCTCTCTCAGGGAGATATCTGTACACTGACTGGTGTCTCTCTGTCCCTCTCTCTCAGGGAGATATCTGTACACTGACTGGTGTCCATCAGTCCCCTCTCTCTCAGGGAGATATCTGTACACTGACTGGTGTCTCTCAGTCCCTCTCTCTCAGGGAGATATCTCTGCACTGACTGGTGTCTCTCAGTCCCCTCTCTCTCAGGGAGATATCTGTACACTGACTGGTGTCTCTCAGTCCCTCTCTCTCAGGGAGATATCTGTACACTGACTGGTGTCTCTCAGTCCCCTCTCTCTCAGGGAGATATCTGTACACTGACTGGTGTCTCTCAGTTCCCTCTCTCTCAGGGAGATATCTGTACACTGACTGGTGTCTCGCAGTCCCCTCTCTCTCTCAGGGAGATATCTGTACACTGACTGGTGTCTCTCACTCCTCTCCCTCGGGGAGATATCTGGAGACTGACTGGTATCTCTCAGTTCCCTCTCTCTCAGGGAGATATCTGTACACTGACTGGTGTCTCTCAGTCCCCTCTCTCTCTCAGGGAGATATCTGTACACTGACTGGTGTCTCTCAGTCCCCTCTCTCTCAGGGAGATATCTCTGCACTGACTGGTGTCTCTCAGTCCCCTCTCTCTCAGGGAGATATCTGTACATTGACTGGTGTCTCTGAGTCCCTCTCCCTCAGGGAGATATCTGTACACTGACTGGTGTCTCTCAGTCCCCTCTCTCTCAGGGAGATATCTGTACACTGACTGGTGTCTCTCAGTCCTCTCTCTCTCTCAGGGAGATATCTGTACACTGACTGGTGTCTCTCAGTCCCTCTCTCTCAGGGAGATATCTGTACACTGACTGGTGTCTCTCAGTCCCCTCTCTCTCAGGGAGATATCTGTACACTGACTGGTGTCTCTCAGTCCCCTCTCTATCAGGGAGATATCTGTACACTGACTGGTGTCTCTCAGTCCCCTCTCTCTCAGGGAGATATCTGCACACTGACTGGTGTCTCTCAGTCCCCTCTCTCTCAGGGAGATATCTGTACACTGACTGGTGTCTCTCAGTCCCCTCTCTCTCAGGGAGATATCTGTACACTGACTGGTGTCTCTCAGTCCCCTCTCTCTCAGGGAGATATCTGTACACTGACTGGTGTCTCTCAGTCCCCTCTGTCTCAGGGAGATATCTGTACACTGACTGGTGTCTCTCAGTCCCCTGTCTCTCAGGGAGATATCTGTACACTGACTGGTGTCTCTCAGTCCCCTCTGTCTCAGGGAGATATCTGTACACTGACTGGTGTCTCTCAGTCCCCTCTCTCTCAGGGAGATATCTGTACACTGACTGGTGTCTCTCAGTCCCCTCTCTCTCAGGGAGATATCTGTACACTGACTGGTGTCTCTCAGTCCCCTCCCTCTCAGGGAGATATCTGTACACTGACTGGTGTCTCTCAGTCCCTCTCTCTCAGGGAGATATCTGTACACTGACTGGTGTCTCTCAGTCCCCTCTCCCTCAGGGAGATATCTGTACACTGACTGGCGATAACACTCCCTCGATAACACACCCCTCACTGTAACACTCCCTCTATAACACACCCCTCACTGTAACACTCCCTCTATAACACACCCCTCACTGTAACACTCCCTCTATAACACACCCCTCACTGTAACACTCCCTCTATAACACACCCCACACTGTAACACTCCCTCTATAACACACCCCTCACTGTAACACTCCCTCTATAACACACCCCTCACTGTAACACTCCCTCTATAACACACCCCTCACTATAACACTCCCTCTATAACACACCCCTCACTGTAACACTCCCTCTATAACACACCCCTCACTGTAACACTCCCTCTATAACACACCCCTCACTATAACACTCCCTCTATAACACACCCCTCACTGTAAAACTCCCTCGATAACACACCCCTCACTGTAACACTCCCTCTATAACACACCCCTCACTATAACACTCCCTCTATAACACTCCCCTCACTGTAACACTCCCTCTATAACACACCCCTCACTGTAACACTCCCTCTATAACACACCCCTCACTGTAACACTCCCTCTATAACACACCCCTCACTGTAACACTCCCTCCATAACACACCCCTCACTGCAACACTCCCTCTATAACACACCCCTCACTGTAACACTCCCTCTATAACACACCCCTCACTGTAACACTCCCTCTATAACACACCCCTCACTATAACACTCCCTCTATAACACACCCCTCACTGTAACACTCCCTCTCTAACACACCCCTCACTGTAACACTCCCTCTATAACACACCCCTCACTATAACACTCCCTCTATAACACACCCCTCACTGTAACACTCCCTCTATAACACACCCCTCACTGTAACACTCCCTCCATAACACACCCCTCACTGTAACACTCCCTCTATAACACACCCCTCACTGTAACACTCCCTCCATAACACACCCCTCACTGTAACACTCCCTCTATAACACACCCCTCACTGTAACACTCCCTCTATAACACACCCCTCACTGTAACACTCCCTCTATAACACACCCCTCACTATAACACTCCCTCCATAACACACCCCTCACGGTAACACTCCCTCTATAACACACCCCTCACGGTAACACTCCCTCTATAACACACCCCTCACTGTAACACTCCCTCTATAACACACCCCTCACTGTAACACTCCCTCTATAACACACCCCTCACTGTAACACTCCCTCTATAACACACCCCTCACTGTAACACTCCCTCTATAACACTCCCCTCACTGTAACACTCCCTCTATAACACACCCCTCACTGTAACACTCCCTCTATAACACTCCCCTCACTGTAACACTCCCTCTATAACACACCCCTCACTGTAACACTCCCTCTATAACACTCCCCTCACTGTAACACTCCCTCTATAACACACCCCTCACTATAATACTCCCTCTGTAACACACCCCTCACTGTAACACTCCCTCTATAACACACCCCTCACTGTAACACTCCCTCTATAACACACCCCTCACTGTAACACTCCCTCTATAACACACCCCTCACTGTAACACTCCCTCTATAACACACCCCTCACTGTAACACTCCCTCTATAACACACCCCTCACTGTAACACTCCCTCTATAACACACCCCTCACGGTAACACTCCCTCGATAACACACCCCTCACTATAACACTCCCTCTATAACACACCCCTCACTGTAACACTCCCTCTATAACACACCCCTCACTGTAACACTCCCTCTATAACACACCCCTCACTATAACACTCCCTCTATAACACACCCCTCACTGTAACACTCCCTCTATAACACACCCCTCACTGTAACACTCCCTCTATAACACACTCCTCACTATAACACTCCCTCTATAACACACCCCTCACTGTAACACTCCCTCTATAACACACCCCTCACTATAACACTCCCTCTATAACACACCCCTCACTGTAACACTCCCTCTATAACACACCCCTCACTATAACACTCCCTCTATAACACACCCCTCACTGTTACACTCCCTCTATAACACACCCCTCACTATAACACTCCCTCTATAACACACCCCTCACTGTAACACTCCCTCTATAACACACTCCTCACTATAACACTCCCTCTATAACACTCCCCTCACTGTAACACTCCCTCTATAACACACTCCTCACTATAACACTCCCTCTATAACACTCCCCTCAATGTAACACTCCCTCTATAACACACCCCTCACTGTAACACTCCCTCTATAACACACCCCTCACTGTAACACTCCCTCTATAACACACCCCTCACTGTAACACTCCCTCTATAACACACCCCTCACTGTAACACTCCCTCTATAACACACCCCTCACTGTAACACTCCCTCTATAACACACCCCTCACTGTAACACTCCCTCTATAACACACCCCTCACTGTAACACTCCCTCTATAACACACCCCTCACTGTAACACTCCCTCTATAACACACCCCTCACTGTAACACTCCCTCTATAACACACCCCTCACTGTAACACTCCCTCTATAACACACCCCTCACTGTAACACTCCCTCTATAACACACTCCTCACTATAACACTCCCTCTATAACACACCCCTCACTGTAACACTCCCTCTATAACACACCCCTCACTATAACACTCCCTCTATAACACACCCCTCACTGTAACACTCCCTCTATAACACTCCCCTCACTGTAACACTCCCTCTATAACACACCCCTCACTGTAACACTCCCTCTATAACACACCCCTCACTGTAACACTCCCTCTATAACACACCCCTCACTGTAACACTCCCTCTATAACACACCCCTCACTGTAACACTCCCTCTATAACACACCCCTCACTGTAACACTCCCTCTATAACACTCCCCTCACTGTAACACTCCCTCTATAACACACCCCTCACTGTAACACTCCCTCTATAACACACCCCTCACTGTAACACTCCCTCTATAACACACCCCTCACTGTAACACTCCCTCTATAACACACCCCTCACGGTAACACTCCCTCTATAACACACCCCTCACTGTAACACTCCCTCTATAACACACCCCTCACTGTAACACTCCCTCTATAACACACCCCTCACTGTAACACTCCCTCTATAACACACCCCTCACTGTAACACTCCCTCTATAACACACCCCTCACTGTAACACTCCCTCTATAACACACCCCTCACTGTAACACTCCCTCTATAACACACCCCTCACTGTAACACTCCCTCTATAACACACCCCTCACTGTAACACTCCCTCTATAACACACCCCTCACTGTAACACTCCCTCTATAACACACCCCTCACTGTAACACTCCCTCTATAACACTCCCCTCACTGCAACACTCCCTCTATAACACACCCCTCACTGTAACACTCCCTCTATAACACACCCCTCACTGTAACACTCCCTCTATAACACACCCCTCACTGTAACACTCCCTCTATAACACACCCCTCACTATAACACTCCCTCTATAACACACCCCTCACTGTAACACTCCCTCTATAACACACCCCTCACTGTAACACTCCCTCTATAACACACCCCTCACTGTAACACTCCCTCTATAACACTCCCCTCACTGTAACACTCCCTCTATAACACACCCCTCACTGTAACACTCCCTCTATAACACACCTCTCACTGTAACACTCCCTCTATAACACACCCCTCACTGTAACACTCCCTCGATAACACACCCCTCACTGTAACACTCCCTCTATAACACACCCCTCACTGTAACACTCCCTCTATAACACACCCCTCACTGTAACACTCCCTCTATAACACACCCCTCACTGTAACACTCCCTCTATAACACTCCCCTCACTGTAACACTCCCTCTATAACACACCCCTCACTGTAACACTCCCTCTATAACACACCCCTCACTGTAACACTCCCTCTATAACACACCCCTCACTGTAACACTCCCTCTATAACACACCCCTCACTGTAACACTCCCTCTATAACACAACCCTCACTGTAACACTCCCTCTATAACACCCCCCTCACTGTAACACTCCCTCTATAACACACCCCTCACTGTAACACTCCCTCTATAACACACCCCTCACTGTAACACTCCCTCTATAACACACCCCTCACTGTAACACTCCCTCTATAACACCCCCCTCACTGTAACACTCCCTCTATAACACACCCCTCACTGTAACACTCCCTCTATAACACACCCCTCACTGTAACACTCCCTCTATAACACACCCCTCACTATAACACTCCCTCTATAACACACCCCTCACTGTAACACTCCCTCTATAACACTCCCCTCACTGTAACACTCCCTCTATAACACACCCCTCACTGTAACACTCCCTCTATAACACACCCCTCACTGTAACACTCCCTCTATAACACACCCCTCACTGTAACACTCCCTCTATAACACACCCCTCACTGTAACACTCCCTCTGTAACACACCCCTCACTGTAACACTCCCTCTATAACACACCCCTCACTGTAACACTCCCTCTATAACACACCCCTCACTGTAACACTCCCTCTATAACACACCCCTCACTGTAACACTCCCTCTATAACACACCCCTCACTGTAACACTCCCTCTATAACACACCCCTCACTGTAACACTCCCTCTATAACACACCCCTCACTGTAACACTCCCTCTATAACACACCCCTCACTGTAACACTCCCTCTATAACACACCCCTCACTGTAACACTCCCTCTATAACACACCCCTCACTGTAACACTCCCTCTATAACACACCCCTCACTGTAACACTCCCTCTATAACACACCCCTCACTGTAACACTCCCTCTATAACACACCCCTCACTGTAACACTCCCTCTATAACACACCCCTCACTGTAACACTCCCTCTATAACACTCCCCTCACTGTAACACTCCCTCTATCACACACCCCTCACTGTAACACTCCCTCCATAACACACCCCTCACTGTAACACTCCCTCTATAACACACCCCTCACTGTAACACTCCCTCTATAACACACCCCTCACTGTAACACTCCCTCTATAACACACCCCTCACTGTAACACTCCCTCTATAACACACCCCTCACTGTAACACTCCCTCTATAACACACCCCTCACTGTAACACTCCCTCTATAACACACCCCTCACTGTCACACTCCCTCTATAACACACCCCTCACTGTAACACTCCCTCTATAACACTCCCCTCACTGTAACACTCCCTCTATAACACACCCCTCACTGTAACACTCCCTCTATAACACACCCCTCACTGTAACACTCCCTCTATAACACACCCATCACTATAACACTCCCTCTATAACACCGCCCTCACTGTAACACTCCCTCTATAACACACCCCTCACTGTAACACTCCCTGTATAACACACCCCTCACTGTAACACTCCCTCTATAACACACCCCTCACTATAACACTCCCTCTATAACACACCCCTCACTATAACACTCCCTCTATAACACCCCCCTCACTGTAACACTCCCTCTATAACACACCCCTCACTGTAACACTCCCTCTATAACACACCCCTCACTGTAACACTCCCTCTATAACACCCCCCTCACTGTAACACTCCCTCTATAACACACCCCTCACTGTAACACTCCCTCTATAACACACCCCTCACTGTAACACTCCCTCTATAACACACCCCTCACTATAACACTCCCTCTATAACACACCCCTCACTGTAACACTCCCTCTATAACACTCCCCTCACTGTAACACTCCCTCTATAACACACCCCTCACTGTAACACTCCCTCTATAACACTCCCCTCACTGTAACACTCCCTCTATAACACACCCCTCACTGTAACACTCCCTCTATAACACACCCCTCACTGTAACACTCCCTCGATAACACTCCCCTCTCTATCACACTCCCTCTATAACACACCCCTCACTGTAACACTCCCTCTATAACACTCCCCTCACTATAAAACTCCCTCTATAACACACCCCTCACTGTAACACTCCCTCTATAACACCGCCCTCACTGTAACACTCCCTCTATAACACACCCCTCACTGTAACACTCCCTCTATAACACACCCCTCACTGTAACACACCCTCTATAACACACCCCTCACTATAACACTCCCTCTATAACACACCCCTCACTGTAACACTCCCTCTATAACACACCCCTCACTATAACACTCCCTCTATAACACACCCCTCACTGTAACACTCCCTCCAGAACACCGCCCTCACTGTAACACTCCCTCTATAACACACCCCTCACTGTAACACTCCCTCTATAACACACCCCTCACTATAACACTCCCTCTATAACACACCCCTCACTGTAACACTCCCTCTATAACACACCCCTCACTGTAACACTCCCTCTATAACACACCCCTCACTGTAACACTCCCTCTGTAACACACCCCTCACTGTAACACTCCCTCTATAACACACCCCTCACTATAACACTCCCTCTATAACACACCCCTCACTGTAACACTCCCTCTATAACACACCCCTCACTGTAACACTCCCTCTATAACACACCCCTCACTATAACACTCCCTCTATAACACACCCCTCACTGTAACACTCCCTCTATAACACTCCCCTCACTATAACACTCCCTCTATAACACCCCCCTCACTGTAACACTCCCTCTATAACACACCCCTCACTGTAACACTCCCTCTGTAACACACCCCTCACTGTAACACTCCCTCTATAACACTCCCCTCACTATAACACTCCCTCTATAACACACCCCTCACTGTAACACTCCCTCTATAACACACCCCTCACTGTAACACTCCCTCTATAACACACCCCTCACTATAACACTCCCTCTATAACACACCCCTCACTGTAACACTCCCTCTATAACACTCCCCTCACTGTAACACTCCCTCTATAACACACCCCTCACTGTAACACTCCCTCTATAACACACCCCTCACTGTAACACTCCCTCTATAACACACCCCTCACTGGAACACTCCCTCTATAACACACCCCTCACTGTAACACTCCCTCTATAACACACCCCTCACTGTAACACTCCCTCTATAACACACCCCTCACTGTAACACTCCCTCTATAACACACCCCTCACTGGAACACTCCCTCTATAACACACCCCTCACTGTAACACTCCCTCTATAACACTCCCCTCACTATAACAGTCCCTCTATAACACACCCCTCACTGTAACACTCCCTCTATAACACACCCCTCACTGTAACACTCCCTCTATAACACACCCCTCACTGTAACACTCCCTCTATAACACACCCCTCACTGTAACACTCCCTCTATAACACACCCCTCACTGTAACACTCCCTCTATAACACACCCCTCACTGTAACACTCCCTCTATAACACACCCCTCACTGTAACACTCCCTCTATAACACACCCCTCACTGTAACACTCCCTCGATAACACTCCCCTCTCTATAACACTCCCTCTATAACACACCCCTCACTGTAACACTCCCTCTATAACACTCCCCTCACTATAAAACTCCCTCTATAACACACCCCTCACTGTAACACTCCCTCTATAACACATCCCTCACTGGAACACTCCCTCTATAACACACCCCTCACTGTAACACTCCCTCTATAACACACCCCTCACTGTAACACTCCCTCTATAACACACCCCTCACTGTAACACTCCCTCTATAACACACCCCTCACTACAACACTCCCTCTATAACACACCCCTCACTGTAACACTCCCTCTATAACACACCCCTCACTGTAACACTCCCTCTATAACACACCTCTCACTGTAACACTCCCTCTATAACACACCCCTCACTGTAACACTCCCTCTATAACACACCCCTCACTATAACACTCCCTCTATAACACACACCTCACTGTAACACTCCCTCTATAACACACCCCTCACTGTAACACTCCCTCTATAACACACCCCTCACTGTAACACTCCCTCTATAACACACCCCTCACTGTAACACTCCCTCTATAACACACCCCTCACTGTAACACTCCCTCTATAACACACCCCTCACTGTAACACTCCCTCTATAACACACCACTCACTGTAACACTCCCTCTATAACACACCCCTCACTGTAACACTCCCTCTATAACACACCCCTCACTGTAACACTCCCTCTATAACACACCCCTCACTGTAACACTCCCTCTATAACACTCCCCTCACTATAACAGTCCCTCTATAACACACCCCTCACTGTAACACTCCCTCTATAACACACCCCTCACTGTAACACTCCCTCTATAACACACCCCTCACTGTAACACTCCCTCTATAACACACCCCTCACTGTAACACTCCCTCTATAACACACCCCTCACTGTAACACTCCCTCTATAACACACCCCTCACTGTAACACTCCCTCTATAACACACCCCTCACTGTAACACTCCCTCTATAACACACCCCTCACTGTAACACTCCCTCTATAACACACCCCACACTGTAACACTCCCTCTATAACACACCCCTCACTGTAACACTCCCTCTATAACACACCCCTCACTGTAACACTCCCTCTATAACACACCCCTCACTGTAACACTCCCTCTTTAACACACCCCTCACTGTAACACTCCCTCTATAACACACCCCTCACTGTAACACTCCCTCTATAACACACCCCTCACTGTAACACTCCCTCTATAACACACCCCTCACTGTAACACTCCCTCTATAACACACCCCTCACTGTAACACTCCCTCTATAACACACCCCTCACTGTAACACTCCCTCTATAACACACCCCTCACTGTAACACTCCCTCTATAACACACCCCTCACTGTAACACTCCCTCTATAACACACCCCTCACTGTAACACTCCCTCTATAACACTCCCCTCACTATAACAGTCCCTCTATAACACACCCCTCACTGTAACACTCCCTCTATAACACACCCCTCACTGTAACACTCCCTCTATAACACACCCCTCACTGTAACACTCCCTCTATAACACACCCCTCACTGTAACACTCCCTCTATAACACACCCCTCACTGTAACACTCCCTCTATAACACACCCCTCACTGTAACACTCCCTCTATAACACACCCCTCACTGTAACACTCCCTCTATAACACACCCCTCACTGTAACACTCCCTCTATAACACACCCCTCACTGTAACACTCCCTCTATAACACACCCCTCACTGTAACACTCCCTCTATAACACACCCCTCACTGTAACACTCCCTCTATAACACACCCCTCACTGTAACACTCCCTCTTTAACACACCCCTCACTGTAACACTCCCTCTATAACACACCCCTCACTGTAACACTCCCTCTATAACACACCCCTCACTGTAACACTCCCTCTATAACACACCCCTCACTGTAACACTCCCTCTATAACACACCCCTCACTGTAACACTCCCTCTATAACACACCCCTCACTGTAACACTCCCTCTATAACACACCCCTCACTGTAACACTCCCTCTATAACACACCCCTCACTGTAACACTCCCTCTATAACACACCCCTCACTGTAACACTCTCTCTATAACACACCCCTCACTGTAACACTCCCTCTATAACACACCCCTCACTGTAACACTCTCTCTATAACACACCCCTCACTGCAACACTCCCTCTATAACACACCCCTCACTGTAAAACTCCCTCTATAACACACCCCTCACTGTAACACTCCCTCTATAACACACCCCTCACTGTAACACTCCCTCTATAACACACCCCTCACTGTAACACTCCCTCTATAACACACCCCTCACTGTAACACTCCCTCTATAACACACCCCTCACTGTAAAACTCCCTCTATAACACACCCCTCACTGTAACACTCCCTCTATAACACACCCCTCACTGTAACACTCCCTCTATAACACACCCCTCACTGTAACACTCCCTCTATAACACACCCCTCACTGTAACACTCCCTCTATAACACACCCCTCACTGTAACACTCCCTCTATAACACACCCCTCACTGTAACACTCCCTCTATAACACACCCCTCACTGTAACACTCCCTCAATAACACACCCCTCACTGTAACACTCCCTCTATAACACACCCCTCACTGTAACACTCCCTCTATAACACACCCCTCACTGTAACACTCCCTCTATAACACACCCCTCACTGTAACACTCCCTCTATAACAGTCCCCTCACTGTAACACTCCCTCTATAACACACCCCTCACTGTAACACTCCCTCTATAACACACCCCTCACTATAACACTCCCTCTATAACACACCCCTCACTGTAAAACTCCCTCTATAACACACCCCTCACTGTAACACTCCCTCTATAACACACCCCTCACTGTAACACTCCCTCTATAACACACCCCTCACTGTCACACTCCCTCTTTAACACACCCCTCACTGTAACACCCCCTCTATAACACACCCCTCACTATAACACTCCCTCTATAACACACCCCTCACTGTAACACTCCCTCTATAACACACCCCTCACTGTAACACTCCCTCCATAACACACCCCTCACTGTAACACTCCCTCTATAACACACCCCTCACTGTAACACTCCCTCCATAACACACCCCTCACTGTAACACTCCCTCTATAACACACCCCTCACTGTAACACTCCCTCTATAACACACCCCTCACTGTAACACTCCCTCTATAACACACCCCTCACGGTAACACTCCCTCTATAACACACCCCTCACGGTAACACTCCCTCTATAACACACCCCTCACTGTAACACTCCCTCTATAACACACCCCTCACTGTAACACTCCCTCTATAACACACCCCTCACTGTAACACTCCCTCTATAACACACCCCTCACTGTAACACTCCCTCTATAACACTCCCCTCACTGTAACACTCCCTCTATAACACACCCCTCACTGTAACACTCCCTCTATAACACTCCCCTCACTGTAACACTCCCTCTATAACACACCCCTCACTGTAACACTCCCTCTATAACACTCCCCTCACTGTAACACTCCCTCTATAACACACCCCTCACTATAATACTCCCTCTGCAACACACCCCTCACTGTAACACTCCCTCTATAACACACCCCTCACTGTAACACTCCCTCTATAACACACCCCTCACTGTAACACTCCCTCTATAACACACCCCTCACTGTAACACTCCCTCTATAACACACCCCTCACTGTAACACTCCCTCTATAACACACCCCTCACTGTAACACTCCCTCTATAACACACCCCTCACGGTAACACTCCCTCGATAACACACCCCTCACTATAACACTCCCTCTATAACACACCCCTCACTGTAACACTCCCTCTATAACACACCCCTCACTGTAACACTCCCTCTATAACACACCCCTCACTATAACACTCCCTCTATAACACACCCCTCACTGTAACACTCCCTCTATAACACACCCCTCACTGTAACACTCCCTCTATAACACACTCCTCACTATAACACTCCCTCTATAACACACCCCTCACTGTAACACTCCCTCTATAACACACCCCTCACTTTAACACTCCCTCTATAACACACCCCTCACTGTAACACTCCCTCTATAACACACCCCTCACTATAACACTCCCTCTATAACACACCCCTCACTGTAACACTCCCTCTATAACACACCCCTCACTATAACACTCCCTCTATAACACACCCCTCACTGTAACACTCCCTCTATAACACACTCCTCACTATAACACTCCCTCTATAACACTCCCCTCACTGTAACACTCCCTCTATAACACACTCCTCACTATAACACTCCCTCTATAACACTCCCCTCAATGTAACACTCCCTCTATAACACACCCCTCACTGTAACACTCCCTCTATAACACACCCCTCACTGTAACACTCCCTCTATAACACACCCCTCACTGTAACACTCCCTCTATAACACACCCCTCACTGTAACACTCCCTCTATAACACACCCCTCACTGTAACACTCCCTCTATAACACACCCCTCACTGTAACACTCCCTCTATAACACACCCCTCACTGTAACACTCCCTCTATAACACACTCCTCACTATAACACTCCCTCTATAACACACCCCTCACTGTAACACTCCCTCTATAACACACCCCTCACTATAACACTCCCTCTATAACACACCCCTCACTGTAACACTCCCTCTATAACACTCCCCTCACTGTAACACTCCCTCTATAACACACCCCTCACTGTAACACTCCCTCTATAACACACCCCTCACTGTAACACTCCCTCTATAACACACCCCTCACTGTAACACTCCCTCTATAACACACCCCTCACTGTAACACTCCCTCTATAACACACCCCTCACTGTAACACTCCCTCTATAACACTCCCCTCACTGTAACACTCCCTCTATAACACACCCCTCACTGTAACACTCCCTCTATAACACACCCCTCACTGTAACACTCCCTCTATAACACACCCCTCACTGTAACACTCCCTCTATAACACACCCCTCACGGTAACACTCCCTCTATAACACACCCCTCACTGTAACACTCCCTCTATAACACACCCCTCACTGTAACACTCCCTCTATAACACACCCCTCACTGTAACACTCCCTCGATAACACACCCCTCACTGTAACACTCCCTCTATAACACACCCCTCACTGTAACACTCCCTCTATAACACACCCCTCACTGTAACACTCCCTCTATAACACACCCCTCACTGTAACACTCCCTCTATAACACACCCCTCACTGTAACACTCCCTCTATAACACACCCCTCACTGTAACACTTCCTCTATAACACACCCCTCACTGTAACACTCTCTCTATAACACACCCCTCACTGTAACACTCCCTCTATAACACACCCCTCACTGTAACACTCTCTCTATAACACACCCCTCACTGCAACACTCCCTCTATAACACACCCCTCACTGTAAAACTCCCTCTATAACACACCCCTCACTGTAACACTCCCTCTATAACACACCCCTCACTGTAACACTCCCTCTATAACACACCCCTCACTGTAACACTCCCTCTATAACACACCCCTCACTGTAACACTCCCTCAATAACACACCCCTCACTGTAACACTCCCTCTATAACACACCCCTCACTGTAACACTCCCTCTATAACACACCCCTCACTGTAACACTCCCTCTATAACACACCCCTCACTGTAACACTCCCTCTATAACAGTCCCCTCACTGTAACACTCCCTCTATAACACACCCCTCACTGTAACACTCCCTCTATAACACACCCCTCACTATAACACTCCCTCTATAACACACCCCTCACTGTAAAACTCCCTCTATAACACACCCCTCACTGTAACACTCCCTCTATAACACACCCCTCACTGTAACACTCCCTCTATAACACACCTCTCACTGTTACACTCCCTCTATAACACACCCCTCACTGTAAAACTCCCTCTATAACACACCCCTCACTGTAACACTCCCTCTATAACACACCCCTCACTGTCACACTCCCTCTTTAACACACCCCTCACTGTAACACCCCCTCTATAACACACCCCTCACTATAACACTCCCTCTATAACACACCCCTCACTGTAACACTCCCTCTATAACACACCCCTCACTGTAACACTCCCTCTATAACACACCCCTCACTGTAACACTCCCTCTATAACACACCCCTCACTATAACACTCCCTCTATAACACACCCCTCACTGTAAAACTCCCTCTATAACACACCCCTCACTGTAACACTCCCTCTATAACACACCCCTCACTGTAACACTCCCTCTATAACACACCCCTCACTGTCACACTCCCTCTTTAACACACCCCTCACTGTAACACCCCCTCTATAACACACCCCTCACTATAACACTCCCTCTATAACACACCCCTCACTGTAACACTCCCTCTATAACACACCCCTCACTGTAACACTCCCTCTATAACACACCCCTCACTGTAACACTCCCTCCATAACACACCCCTCACTGTAACACTCCCTCTATAACACACCCCTCACTGTAACACTCCCTCCATAACACACCCCTCACTGTAACACTCCCTCTATAACACACCCCTCACTGTAACACTCCCTCTATAACACACCCCTCACTGTAACACTCCCTCTATAACACACCCCTCACGGTAACACTCCCTCTATAACACACCCCTCACGGTAACACTCCCTCTATAACACACCCCTCACTGTAACACTCCCTCTATAACACACCCCTCACTGTAACACTCCCTCTATAACACACCCCTCACTGTAACACTCCCTCTATAACACACCCCTCACTGTAACACTCCCTCTATAACACTCCCCTCACTGTAACACTCCCTCTATAACACACCCCTCACTGTAACACTCCCTCTATAACACTCCCCTCACTGTAACACTCCCTCTATAACACACCCCTCACTGTAACACTCCCTCTATAACACTCCCCTCACTGTAACACTCCCTCTATAACACACCCCTCACTATAATACTCCCTCTGCAACACACCCCTCACTGTAACACTCCCTCTATAACACACCCCTCACTGTAACACTCCCTCTATAACACACCCCTCACTGTAACACTCCCTCTATAACACACCCCTCACTGTAACACTCCCTCTATAACACACCCCTCACTGTAACACTCCCTCTATAACACACCCCTCACTGTAACACTCCCTCTATAACACACCCCTCACGGTAACACTCCCTCGATAACACACCCCTCACTATAACACTCCCTCTATAACACACCCCTCACTGTAACACTCCCTCTATAACACACCCTTCACTGTAACACTCCCTCTATAACACACCCCTCACTATAACACTCCCTCTATAACACACCCCTCACTGTAACACTCCCTCTATAACACACCCCTCACTGTAACACTCCCTCTATAACACACCCCTCACGGTAACACTCCCTCTAGAACACACCCCTCACTGTAACACTCCCTCTATAACACACCCCTCACTGTAACACTCCCTCTATAACACACTCCTCACTATAACACTCCCTCTATAACACACCCCTCACTGTAACACTCCCTCTATAACACACCCCTCACTATAACACTCCCTCTATAACACACCCCTCACTGTAACACTCCCTCTATAACACACCCCTCACTATAACACTCCCTCTATAACACACCCCTCACTGTAACACTCCCTCTATAACACACCCCTCACTATAACACTCCCTCTATAACACACCCCTCACTGTAACACTCCCTCTATAACACACTCCTCACTATAACACTCCCTCTATAACACTCCCCTCACTGTAACACTCCCTCTATAACACACTCCTCACTATAACACTCCCTCTATAACACTCCCCTCAATGTAACACTCCCTCTATAACACACCCCTCACTGTAACACTCCCTCTATAACACACCCCTCACTGTAACACTCCCTCTATAACACACCCCTCACTGTAACACTCCCTCTATAACACACCCCTCACTGTAACACTCCCTCTATAACACACCCCTCACTGTAACACTCCCTCTATAACACACCCCTCACTGTAACACTCCCTCTATAACACACCCCTCACTGTAACACTCCCTCTATAACACACTCCTCACTATAACACTCCCTCTATAACACACCCCTCACTGTAACACTCCCTCTATAACACACCCCTCACTATAACACTCCCTCTATAACACACCCCTCACTGTAACACTCCCTCTATAACACTCCCCTCACTGTAACACTCCCTCTATAACACACCCCTCACTGTAACACTCCCTCTATAACACACCCCTCACTGTAACACTCCCTCTATAACACACCCCTCACTGTAACACTCCCTCTATAACACACCCCTCACTGTAACACTCCCTCTATAACACACCCCTCACTGTAACACTCCCTCTATAACACTCCCCTCACTGTAACACTCCCTCTATAACACACCCCTCACTGTAACACTCCCTCTATAACACACCCCTCACTGTAACACTCCCTCTATAACACACCCCTCACTGTAACACTCCCTCTATAACACACCCCTCACGGTAACACTCCCTCTATAACACACCCCTCACTGTAACACTCCCTCTATAACACACCCCTCACTGTAACACTCCCTCTATAACACACCCCTCACTGTAACACTCCCTCTATAACACACCCCTCACTGTAACACTCCCTCTATAACACACCCCTCACTGTAACACTCCCTCTATAACACACCCCTCACTGTAACACTCCCTCTATAACACACCCCTCACTGTAACACTCCCTCTATAACACACCCCTCACTGTAACACTCCCTCTATAACACACCCCTCACTGTAACACTCCCTCTATAACACAACCCCTCACTGTAACACTCCCTCTATAACACTCCCCTCACTGCAACACTCCCTCTATAACACACCCCTCACTGTAACACTCCCTCTATAACACACCCCTCACTGTAACACTCCCTCCATAACACACCCCTCACTGTAACACTCCCTCTATAACACACCCCTCACTGTAACACTCCCTCCATAACACACCCCTCACTGTAACACTCCCTCTATAACACACCCCTCACTGTAACACTCCCTCTATAACACACCCCTCACTGTAACACTCCCTCTATAACACACCCCTCACGGTAACACTCCCTCTATAACACACCCCTCACGGTAACACTCCCTCTATAACACACCCCTCACTGTAACACTCCCTCTATAACACACCCCTCACTGTAACACTCCCTCTATAACACACCCCTCACTGTAACACTCCCTCTATAACACACCCCTCACTGTAACACTCCCTCTATAACACTCCCCTCACTGTAACACTCCCTCTATAACACACCCCTCACTGTAACACTCCCTCTATAACACTCCCCTCACTGTAACACTCCCTCTATAACACACCCTCACTGTAACACTCCCTCTATAACACTCCCCTCACTGTAACACTCCCTCTATAACACACCCCTCACTATAATACTCCCTCTGCAACACACCCCTCACTGTAACACTCCCTCTATAACACACCCCTCACTGTAACACTCCCTCTATAACACACCCCTCACTGTAACACTCCCTCTATAACACACCCCTCACTGTAACACTCCCTCTATAACACACCCCTCACTGTAACACTCCCTCTATAACACACCCCTCACTGTAACACTCCCTCTATAACACACCCCTCACGGTAACACTCCCTCGATAACACACCCCTCACTATAACACTCCCTCTATAACACACCCCTCACTGTAACACTCCCTCTATAACACACCCTTCACTGTAACACTCCCTCTATAACACACCCCTCACTATAACACTCCCTCTATAACACACCCCTCACTGTAACACTCCCTCTATAACACACCCCTCACTGTAACACTCCCTCTATAACACACCCCTCACGGTAACACTCCCTCTAGAACACACCCCTCACTGTAACACTCCCTCTATAACACACCCCTCACTGTAACACTCCCTCTATAACACACTCCTCACTATAACACTCCCTCTATAACACACCCCTCACTGTAACACTCCCTCTATAACACACCCCTCACTATAACACTCCCTCTATAACACACCCCTCACTGTAACACTCCCTCTATAACACACCCCTCACTATAACACTCCCTCTATAACACACCCCTCACTGTAACACTCCCTCTATAACACACCCCTCACTATAACACTCCCTCTATAACACACCCCTCACTGTAACACTCCCTCTATAACACACTCCTCACTATAACACTCCCTCTATAACACTCCCCTCACTGTAACACTCCCTCTATAACACACTCCTCACTATAACACTCCCTCTATAACACTCCCCTCAATGTAACACTCCCTCTATAACACACCCCTCACTGTAACACTCCCTCTATAACACACCCCTCACTGTAACACTCCCTCTATAACACACCCCTCACTGTAACACTCCCTCTATAACACACCCCTCACTGTAACACTCCCTCTATAACACACCCCTCACTGTAACACTCCCTCTATAACACACCCCTCACTGTAACACTCCCTCTATAACACACCCCTCACTGTAACACTCCCTCTATAACACACTCCTCACTATAACACTCCCTCTATAACACACCCCTCACTGTAACACTCCCTCTATAACACACCCCTCACTATAACACTCCCTCTATAACACACCCCTCACTGTAACACTCCCTCTATAACACTCCCCTCACTGTAACACTCCCTCTATAACACACCCCTCACTGTAACACTCCCTCTATAACACACCCCTCACTGTAACACTCCCTCTATAACACACCCCTCACTGTAACACTCCCTCTATAACACACCCCTCACTGTAACACTCCCTCTATAACACACCCCTCACTGTAACACTCCCTCTATAACACTCCCCTCACTGTAACACTCCCTCTATAACACACCCCTCACTGTAACACTCCCTCTATAACACACCCCTCACTGTAACACTCCCTCTATAACACACCCCTCACTGTAACACTCCCTCTATAACACACCCCTCACGGTAACACTCCCTCTATAACACACCCCTCACTGTAACACTCCCTCTATAACACACCCCTCACTGTAACACTCCCTCTATAACACACCCCTCACTGTAACACTCCCTCTATAACACACCCCTCACTGTAACACTCCCTCTATAACACACCCCTCACTGTAACACTCCCTCTATAACACACCCCTCACTGTAACACTCCCTCTATAACACACCCCTCACTGTAACACTCCCTCTATAACACACCCCTCACTGTAACACTCCCTCTATAACACACCCCTCACTGTAACACTCCCTCTATAACACACCCCTCACTGTAACACTCCCTCTATAACACTCCCCTCACTGCAACACTCCCTCTATAACACACCCTCACTGTAACACTCCCTCTATAACACACCCCTCACTGTAACACTCCCTCTATAACACACCCCTCACTGTAACACTCCCTCTATAACACACCCCTCACTATAACACTCCCTCTATAACACACCCCTCACTGTAACACTCCCTCTATAACACACCCCTCACTGTAACACTCCCTCTATAACACACCCCTCACTGTAACACTCCCTCTATAACACTCCCCTCACTGTAACACTCCCTCTATAACACACCCCTCACTGTAACACTCCCTCTATAACACACCCCTCACTGTAACACTCCCTCTATAACACACCCCTCACTGTAACACTCCCTCGATAACACACCCCTCACTGTAACACTCCCTCTATAACACACCCCTCACTGTAACACTCCCTCTATAACACACCCCTCACTGTAACACTCCCTCTATAACACACCCCTCACTGTAACACTCCCTCTATAACACTCCCCTCACTGTAACACTCCCTCTATAACACACCCCTCACTGTAACACTCCCTCTATAACACACCCCTCACTGTAACACTCCCTCTATAACACACCCCTCACTGTAACACTCCCTCTATAACACACCCCTCACTGTAACACTCCCTCTATAACACACCCCTCACTGTAACACTCCCTCTATAACACCCCCCTCACTGTAACACTCCCTCTATAACACACCCCTCACTGTAACACTCCCTCTATAACACACCCCTCACTGTAACACTCCCTCTATAACACACCCCTCACTGTAACACTCCCTCTATAACACCCCCCTCACTGTAACACTCCCTCTATAACACACCCCTCACTGTAACACTCCCTCTATAACACACCCCTCACTGTAACACTCCCTCTATAACACACCCCTCACTATAACACTCCCTCTATAACACACCCCTCACTGTAACACTCCCTCTATAACACTCCCCTCACTGTAACACTCCCTCTATAACACACCCCTCACTGTAACACTCCCTCTATAACACACCCCTCACTGTAACACTCCCTCTATAACACACCCCTCACTGTAACACTCCCTCTATAACACACCCCTCACTGTAACACTCCCTCTGTAACACACCCCTCACTGTAACACTCCCTCTATAACACACCCCTCACTGTAACACTCCCTCTATAACACACCCCTCACTGTAACACTCCCTCTATAACACACCCCTCACTGTAACACTCCCTCTATAACACACCCCTCACTGTAACACTCCCTCTATAACACACCCCTCACTGTAACACTCCCTCTATAACACACCCCTCACTGTAACACTCCCTCTATAACACACCCCTCACTGTAACACTCCCTCTATAACACACCCCTCACTGTAACACTCCCTCTATAACACACCCCTCACTGTAACACTCCCTCTATAACACACCCCTCACTGTAACACTCCCTCTATAACACACCCCTCACTGTAACACTCCCTCTATAACACACCCCTCACTGTAACACTCCCTCTATAACACACCCCTCACTGTAACACTCCCTCTATAACACTCCCCTCACTGTAACACTCCCTCTATCACACACCCCTCACTGTAACACTCCCTCCATAACACACCCCTCACTGTAACACTCCCTCTATAACACACCCCTCACTGTAACACTCCCTCTATAACACACCCCTCACTGTAACACTCCCTCTATAACACACCCCTCACTGTAACACTCCCTCTATAACACACCCCTCACTGTAACACTCCCTCTATAACACACCCCTCACTGTAACACTCCCTCTATAACACACCCCTCACTGTCACACTCCCTCTATAACACACCCCTCACTGTAACACTCCCTCTATAACACTCCCCTCACTGTAACACTCCCTCTATAACACACCCCTCACTGTAACACTCCCTCTATAACACACCCCTCACTGTAACACTCCCTCTATAACACACCCATCACTATAACACTCCCTCTATAACACCGCCCTCACTGTAACACTCCCTCTATAACACACCCCTCACTGTAACACTCCCTCTATAACACACCCCTCACTGTAACACTCCCTCTATAACACACCCCTCACTGTAACACTCCCTCTATAACACACCCCTCACTGTAACACTCCCTCTATAACACACCCCTCACTGTAACACTCCCTGTATAACACACCCCTCACTGTAACACTCCCTCTATAACACACCCCTCACTATAACACTCCCTCTATAACACCCCCCTCACTGTAACACTCCCTCTATAACACACCCCTCACTGTAACACTCCCTCTATAACACACCCCTCACTGTAACACTCCCTCTATAACACCCCCCTCACTGTAACACTCCCTCTATAACACACCCCTCACTGTAACACTCCCTCTATAACACACCCCTCACTGTAACACTCCCTCTATAACACACCCCTCACTATAACACTCCCTCTATAACACACCCCTCACTGTAACACTCCCTCTATAACACTCCCCTCACTGTAACACTCCCTCTATAACACACCCCTCACTGTAACACTCCCTCTATAACACTCCCCTCACTGTAACACTCCCTCTATAACACACCCCTCACTGTAACACTCCCTCTATAACACACCCCTCACTGTAACAGTCCCTCGATAACACTCCCCTCTCTATCACACTCCATCGATAACACACCCCTCACTGTAACACTCCCTCTATAACACTCCCCTCACTATAAAACTCCCTCTATAACACACCCCTCACTGTAACACTCCCTCTATAACACCGCCCTCACTGTAACACTCCCTCTATAACACACCCCTCACTGTAACACTCCCTCTATAACACACCCCTCACTGTAACACACCCTCTATAACACACCCCTCACTATAACACTCCCTCTATAACACACCCCTCACTGTAACACTCCCTCTATAACACACCCCTCACTATAACACTCCCTCTATAACACACCCCTCACTGTAACACTCCCTCCAGAACACCGCCCTCACTGTAACACTCCCTCTATAACACACCCCTCACTGTAACACTCCCTCTATAACACACCCCTCACTGTAACACTCCCTCTATAACACACCCCTCACTGTAACACTCCCTCTATAACACACCCCTCACTGTAACACTCCCTCTATAACACACCCCTCACTGTAACACTCCCTCTATAACACACCCCTCACTGTAACACTCCCTCTATAACACACCCCTCACTGTAACACTCCCTCTATAACACACCCCTCACTGTAACACTCCCTCTATAACACACCCCTCACTGTAACACTCCCTCTATAACACTCCCCTCACTGTAACACTCCCTCTATAACACACCCCTCACTGTAACACTCCCTCTATAACACACCCCTCACTGTAACACTCCCTCTATAACACACCCCTCACTGTAACACTCCCTCTATAACACTCCCCTCTCTATAACACTCCCTCTATAACACACCCCTCACTGTAACACTCCCTCTATAACACTCCCCTCACTATAAAACTCCCTCTATAACACACCCCTCACTGTAACACTCCCTCTATAACACACCCCTCACTGGAACACTCCCTCTATAACACACCCCTCACTGTAACACTCCCTCTATAACACACCCCTCACTGTAACACTCCCTCTATAACACACCCCTCACTGTAACACTCCCTCTATAACACACCCCTCACTGGAACACTCCCTCTATAACACACCCCTCACTGTAACACTCCCTCTATAACACTCCCCTCACTATAACAGTCCCTCTATAACACACCCCTCACGGTAACACTCCCTCTATAACACACCCCTCACTGTAACACTCCCTCTATAACACACCCCTCACTGTAACACTCCCTCTATAACACACCCCTCACTGTAACACTCCCTCTATAACACACCCCTCACTGTAACACGCCCTCTATAACACACCCCTCACTGTAACACTCCCTCTATAACACACCCCTCACTGTAACACTCCCTCTATAACACACCCCTCACTGTAACACTCCCTCTATAACACACCCCTCACTGTAACACTCCCTCTATAACACACCCCTCACTGTAACACTCCCTCTATAACACACCCCTCACTGTAACACTCCCTCGATAACACTCCCCTCTCTATAACACTCCCTCTATAACACACCCCTCACTGTAACACTCCCTCTATAACACTCCCCTCACTATAAAACTCCCTCTATAACACACCCCTCACTGTAACACTCCCTCTATAACACACCCCTCACTGGAACACTCCCTCTATAACACACCCCTCACTGTAACACTCCCTCTATAACACACCCCTCACTGTAACACTCCCTCTATAACACACCCCTCACTGTAACACTCCCTCTATAACACACCCCTCACTACAACACTCCCTCTATAACACACCCCTCACTGTAACACTCCCTCTATAACACACCCCTCACTGTAACACTCCCTCTATAACACACCCCTCACTGTAACACTCCCTCTATAACACACCTCTCACTGTAACACTCCCTCTATAACACACCCCTCACTGTAACACTCCCTCTATAACACACCCCTCACTATAACACTCCCTCTATAACACACACCTCACTGTAACACTCCCTCTATAACACACCCCTCACTGTAACACTCCCTCTATAACACACCCCTCACTGTAACACTCCCTCTATAACACACCCCTCACTGTAACACTCCCTCTATAACACACCCCTCACTGTAACACTCCCTCTATAACACACCCCTCACTGTAACACTCCCTCTATAACACACCCCTCACTGTAACACTCCCTCTATAACACACCCCTCACTGTAACACTCCCTCTATAACACACCCCTCACTGTAACACTCCCTCTATAACACACCCCTCACTGTAACACTCCCTCTTTAACACACCCCTCACTGTAACACTCCCTCTATAACACACCCCTCACTGTAACACTCCCTCTATAACACACCCCTCACTGTAACACTCCCTCTATAACACACCCCTCACTGTAACACTCCCTCTATAACACACCCCTCACTGTAACACTCCCTCTATAACACACCCCTCACTGTAACACTCCCTCTATAACACACCCCTCACTGTAACACTCCCTCTATAACACACCCCTCACTGTAACACTCCCTCTATAACACACCCCTCACTGTAACACTCCCTCTATAACACACCCCTCACTGTAACACTCCCTCTATAACACACCCCTCACTGTAACACTCCCTCTTTAACACACCCCTCACTGTAACACTCCCTCTATAACACACCCCTCACTGTAACACTCCCTCTATAACACACCCCTCACTGTAACACTCCCTCTATAACACACCCCTCACTGTAACACTCCCTCTATAACACACCCCTCACTGTAACACTCCCTCTATAACACACCCCTCACTGTAACACTCCCTCTATAACACACCCCTCACTGTAACACTCCCTCTATAACACACCCCTCACTGTAACACTCCCTCTATAACACACCCCTCACTGTAACACTCTCTCTATAACACACCCCTCACTGTAACACTCCCTCTATAACACACCCCTCACTGTAACACTCTCTCTATAACACACCCCTCACTGCAACACTCCCTCTATAACACACCCCTCACTGTAAAACTCCCTCTATAACACACCCCTCACTGTAACACTCCCTCTATAACACACCCCTCACTGTAACACTCCCTCTATAACACACCCCTCACTGTAACACTCCCTCTATAACACACCCCTCACTGTAACACTCCCTCAATAACACACCCCTCACTGTAACACTCCCTCTATAACACACCCCTCACTGTAACACTCCCTCTATAACACACCCCTCACTGTAACACTCCCTCTATAACACACCCCTCACTGTAACACTCCCTCTATAACAGTCCCCTCACTGTAACACTCCCTCTATAACACACCCCTCACTGTAACACTCCCTCTATAACACACCCCTCACTATAACACTCCCTCTATAACACACCCCTCACTGTAAAACTCCCTCTATAACACACCCCTCACTGTAACACTCCCTCTATAACACACCCCTCACTGTAACACTCCCTCTATAACACACCCCTCACTGTCACACTCCCTCTTTAACACACCCCTCACTGTAACACCCCCTCTATAACACACCCCTCACTGTAACACTCCCTCTATAACACACCCCTCACTGTAACACTCCCTCTATAACACACCCCTCACTGTAACACTCCCTCTATAACACACCCCTCACTGTAACACTCCCTCTATAACACACCCCTCACTGTAACACTCCCTCTATAACACTCCCCTCACTGTAACACTCCCTCTATAACACACCCCTCACTGTAACACTCCCTCTATAACACACCCCTCACTGTAACACTCCCTCTATAACACTCCCCTCACTGTATCACTCCCTCTATAACACACCCCTCACTGTAACACTCCCTCTATAACACACCCCTCACTGTAACACTCCCTCTATTACACACCCCTCACTGTAACACTCCCTCGATAACACACCCCTCACTGTAACACTCCCTCTATAACACACCCCTCACTGTAACACTCCCTCTATAACACACCCCTCACTGTAACACTCCCTCTATAACACTCCCCTCAATGTAACACTCCCTCTATAACACACCCCTCACTGTAACACTCCCTCTATAACACACCCCTCACTGTAACACTCCCTCTATAACACACCCCTCAATGTAACACTCCCTCTATAACACACCCCTCACTGTAACACTCCCTCTATAACACACCCCTCACTGTAACACTCCCTCTATAACACTCCCCTCACTGTAACACTCCCTCTATAACACACCCCTCACTGTAACACTCCCTCTATAACACACCCCTCACTGTAACACTCCCTCTATAACACACCCCTCACTATAACACTCCCTCTATAACACACCCCTCACTGTAACACTCCCTCTATAACACACCCCTCACTGTAACACTCCCTCTATAACACACCCCTCACTGTAACACTCCCTCTATAACACACCCCTCACTGTAACACTCCCTCTATAACACTCCCCTCACTGTAACACTCCCTCTATAACACACCCCTCACTGTAACACTCCCTCTATAACACTCCCCTCACTGTAACACTCCCTCTATAACACACCCCTCACTGTAACACTCCCTCCATAACACACCCCTCACTGTAACACTCCCTCTATAACACACCCCTCACTGTAACACTCCCTCTATAACACAACCCTCACTGTAACACTCCCTCTATAACACACCCCTCACTGTAACACTCCCTCTATAACACACCCCTCACTGTAAAACTCCCTCTATAACACACCCCTCACTGTAATACTCCCTCTATAACACACCCCTCACTGTAACACTCCCTCTATAACACACCCCTCACTGTAACACTCCCTCTATAACACACCCCTCACTGTAACACTCCCTCTATAACACACCCCTCACTGTAACACTCCCTCTATAACACTCCCCTCACTGTAACACTCCCTCTATAACACACCCCTCACTGTAAAACTCCCTCTATAACACACCCCTCACTGTAACACTCCCTCTATAACACACCCCTCACTGTAACACTCCCTCTATAACAAACCCCTCACTGTAACACACCCTCTATAACACACCCCTCACTGTAACACTCCCTCTATAACACACCCCTCACTGTAACACTCCCTCTATAACACACCCCTCACTGTAACACTCCCTCTATAACACACCCCTCACTGTAACACTCCCTCTATAACACACCCCTCACTGTAACACTCCCTCTATAACACACCCCTCACTGTAACACTCCCTCTATAACACACCCCTCACTGTAACACTCCCTCTATAACACACCCCTCACTGTAACACTCCCTCTATAACACACCCCTCACTGTAACACTCCCTCTATAACACACCCCTCACTATAACACTCCCTCTATAACACACCCCTCACTGTAACACTCCCTCTATAACACACCCCTCACTGTAACACTCCCTCTAGAACACACCCCTCACTGTAACACTCCCTCTATAACACACCCCTCACTGTAACACTCCCTCTATAATACTCCCCACACTGTAACACTCCCTCTATAACACACCCCTCACTGTAACACTCCCTCTATAACACACCCCTCACTGTAACACTCCCTCTATAACACACCCCTCACTGTAACACTCCCTCTATAACACACCCCTCACTGTAACACTCCCTCTATAACACACCCCTCACTATAACACTCCCTCTATAACACACCCCTCACTATAACACTCCCTCTATAACACACCCCTCACTGTAACACTCCCTCTATAACACACCCCTCACTGTAACACTCCCTCTATAACACACCCCTCACTATAACACTCCCTCTATAACACTCCCCTCACTGTAACACTCCCTCTATAACACACCCCTCACTATAACACTCCCTCTATAACACACCCCTCACTGTAACACTCCCTCTATAACACACCCCTCACTATAACACTCCCTCTATAACACACCCCTCACTGTAACACTCCCTCTATAACACACCCCTCACTGTAACACTCCCTCTATAACACTCCCCACACTGTAACACTCCCTCTATAACACACCCCTCACTGTAACACTCCCTCTATAACACTCCCCTCACTGTAACACTCCCTCTATAACACACCCCTCACTGTAACACTCCCTCTATAACACTCCCCTCACTGTAACACTCCCTCTATAACACACCCCTCACTGTAACACTCCCTCTCTTACACACCCCTCACTGTAACACTCCCTCTATAACACACCCCTCACTGTAACACTCCCTCTATAACACACCCCTCACTGTAACACTCCCTCTATAACACACCCCTCACTGTAACACTCCCTCTATAACACACCCCTCACTGTAACACTCCCTCTATAACACACCCCTCACTTTAACACTCCCTCTATAACACACCCCTCACTGTAACACTCCCTCTATAACACACCCCTCACTGTAACACTCCCTCTATAACACACCCCTCACTGTAACACTCCCTCTATAACACACCCCTCACTGTAACACTCCCTCTATAACACTCCCCACACTGTAACACTCCCTCTATAACACACCCCTCACTGTAACACTCCCTATATAACACACCCCTCACTATAACACTCCCTCTATAACACACCCCTCACTGTAACACTCCCTCTATAACACACCCCTCACTGTCACACTCCCTCTATAACACACCCCTCACTATAACACTCCCTCTATAACACTCCCCTCACTGTAACACTCCCTCCATAACACTCCCCTCACTGTAACACTCCCTCTATAACACACCACTCACTGTAACACTCCCTCTATAACACACCCCTCACTGTAACACTCCCTCTATAACACACCCCTCAGTGTAACACTCCCTCTATAACACACCCCTCACTGTAACACTCCCTCTATAACACACCCCTCACTGTAACACTCCCTCGATAACACTCCCCTCACTCTAACACTCCCTCTTTTACACACCCCTCACTGGAACACTCCCTCCATAACACACCCCTCACTGTAACACTGCCTCTATAACACACCCCTCACTGTAACACTCCCTCTATAACACACCCCTCACTGTAACAGTCCCTCTATAACACACCCCTCACTGTAACACTCCCTCTATAACACACCCCTCACTGTAACACTCCCTCTATAACACAACCCTCACTGTAACACTCCCTCTATAACACACCCCTCACTGTAACACTCCCTCTATAACACACCCCTCACTGTAACACTCCCTCTATAACACACCCCTCACTGTAACACTCCCTCTATAACACACCCCTCACTGTAACACTCCCTCTATAACACACCCCTCACTGTAACACTCCCTCTATAACACACCCCTCACTGTAACACTCCCTCTATAACACACCCCTCACTGTAACACTCCCTCTATAACACACCCCGCACTGTAACACTCCCTCTATAACACACCCCTCACTGTAACACTCCCTCTGTAACACACCCCTCACTGTAACACTCCCTCTATAACACACCCCTCACTATAACACTCCCTCTATAACACACCCCTCACTGTAACACTCCCTCTATAACACACCCCTCACTATAACACTCCCTCTATAACACACCCCTCACTGTAACACTCCCTCTATAACACACCCCTCACTGTAACACTCCCTCAAAAACACACCCCTCACTGTAACACTCCCTCTATAACACACCCCTCACTGTAACACTCCCTCTATAACACACCCCTCACTGTAACACTCACTCCATAACACACCCCTCACTATAACACTCCCTCTATAACACACCCCTCACTGTAACACTCCCTCTATAACACTCCCCTCACTATAACACTCCCTCTATAACACACCCCTCACTGTAACACTCCCTCTATAACACATCCCTCACTGTAACACTCCCTCTATAACACTCCCCTCACCATAACACTCCCTCTATAACACACCCCTCACTGTAACACTCCCTCTATAACACTCCCCTCACCATAACACTCCCTCTATAACACACCCCTCACTGTAACACTCCCTCTATAACACTCCCCTCACTGTAACACTCCCTCTATAACACACCCCTCACTGTAACACTCCCTCTATAACACACCCCTCACTGTAACACTCCCTCTATAACACACCCCTCACTGTAACACTCCCTCTATAACACACCCCTCACTGTAACACTCCCTCTATAACACACCCCTCACTATAACACTCCCTCTATAACAAACCCCTCAATGTAACACTCCCTCTATAACACACCCCTCACTGTAACACTCCCTCTATAACACACCCCTCACTGTAACACTCCCTCTATAACACACCCCTCACTGTAACACTCCCTCTATAACACACCCCTCACTGTAACACTCCCTCTATAACACACCCCTCACTGTAACACTCCCTCTATAACACTCCCCTCACTGTAACACTCCCTCTATAACACACCCCTCACTGTAACACTCCCTCTATAACACAACCCTCACTGTAACACTCCCTCTATAACACACCCCTCACTGTAACACTCCCTCTATAACACACCCCTCACTGTAACACTCCCTCTATAACACACCCCTCACTGTAACACTCCCTCTATAACACTCCCCTCACTGTAACACTCCCTCTATAACACACCCCTCACTGTAACACTCCCTCTATAACACACCCCTCACTGTAACACTCCCTCTATAACACACCCCTCACTGTAACACTCCCTCTATAACACACCCCTCACTGTAACACTCCCTCTATAACACACCCCTCACTGTAACACTCCCTCTATAACACACCCCTCACTACAACACTCCCTCTATAACACACCCCTCACTATAACACTCCCTCTATAACACACCCCTCACTGTAACACTCCCTCTATGACACACCCCTCACTGTAACACTCCCTCTATAACACACCCCTCACTATAACACTCCCTCTATAACACATCCCTCACTGTAACACTCCCTCTATAACACACCCCTCACTGTAACACTCCCTCTATAACACACCCCTCACTGGAACACTCCCTCTATAACACACCCCTCACTATAACACTCCCTCTATAACACACCCCTCACTGTAACACTCCCTCTATAACACACCCCTCACTATAACACTCCCTCTATAACACACCCCTCACTGTAACACTCCCTCTATGACACACCCCTCACTGTAACACTCCCTCTATAACACACCCCTCACTATAACACTCCCTCTATAACACATCCCTCACTGTAACACTCCCTCTATAACACACCCCTCACTGTAACACTCCCTCTATAACACACCCCTCACTGTAACACTCCCTCTATAACACACCCCTCACTATAACACTCCCTCTATAACACACCCCTCACTGTAACACTCCCTCTATAACACACCCCTCACTGTAACACTCCCTCTATAACACACCCCTCACTGTAACACTCCCTCTATAACACACCCCTCACTGTAACACTCCCTCTATAACACACCCCTCACTGTAACACTCCCTCTATAACACACCCCTCACTGTAACACTCCCTCTATAACACACCCCTCACTGTAACACTCCCTCTATAACACACCCCTCACTATAACACTCCCTCTATAACACACCCCTCTCTGTCACACTCCCTCTATAACACACCCCTCACTGTAACACTCCCTCTACAACACACCCCTCACTGTAACACTCCCTCTATCACACACCCCTCACTGTAACACTCCCTCTATAACACACCCCTCACTGTAACACTCCCTCTATAACACACCCCTCACTGTAACACTCCCTCTATAACACACCCCTCACTATAACACTCCCTCTCTAACACACCCCTCACTGTATACTCCCTCTATAACACACCCCTCACTGTTACACTCCCTCGAAAACACACCCCTCACTGTAACACTCCCTCTATAACACTCCCCTCACTGTAACACTCGCTCTATAACACACCCCTCACTGTAACACTCCCTCTATAACACCCCCCTCACTGTGACACTCCCTCTATAACACTCCCCTCACTGTAACACTCCCTCTATAACACACCCCTCACTGTAACACTCCCTCTATAACACACCCCTCACTGTAACACTCCCTCTATAACACACCCCTCACTGTAACACTCCCTCTATAACACACCCCTCACTCTAACACTCCCTCCATATCACACCCCTCATTATAAAACTCCCTCTATAACACTCCCCTCACTGTAACACGCCCTCTGTAACACACCCCTCACTATAACACTCCCTCAAAAACACACCCCTCACTGTAACACTCCCTCTATGACACACCCCTCACTGTAACACACCCTCTATAACACAACCCTCACTATAACACTCCCTCCATCACACACCCCTCACTGTAACACTCCCTCTATAACACACCCCTCACTGTAACACTCCCTCTATAACACACCCCTCACTGTAACACTCCCTCTATAACACACCCCTCACTGTAACACTCCCTCTATAACACTCCCCTCACTGTAACACTCCCTCTATAACACACCCTTCACTGTAACACTCCCTCAAAAACACACCCCTCACTGTAACACTCCCTCTATAACACACCCCTCACTGTAACACTCCCTCTATAACACATCCCTCACTGTAACACTCCCTCTATAACACACCCCTCACTGTAACACTCCCTCTATAACACACCCCTCACTGTAACACTCCCTCTATAACACACCCCTCACTGTAACACTCCCTCTATAACACTCCCCTCACTGTAACACTCCCTCTATCACACACCCCTCACTCTAACACTCCCTCCATATCACACCCCTCATTATAAAACTCCCTCTATAACACTCCCCTCACTGTAACACGCCCTCTGTAACACACCCCTCACTATAACACTCCCTCAAAAACACACCCCTCACTGTAACACTCCCTCTATAACACACCCCTCACTGTAACACTCCCTCTATAACACACCCCTCACTGTAACACTCCCTCTATAACACACCCCTCACTGTAACACTCCCTCTATAACACACCCCTCACTGTAACACTCCCTCTATAACACACCCCTCACTGTAACACTCCCTCTATAACACCCCTCACTGTAACACTCCCTCTATAACACACCCCTCACTATAACACTCCCTCCATCACACACCCCTCACTGTAACACTCCCTCTATAACACACCCCTCACTGTAACACTCCCTCTATAACACACCCCTCACTGTAACACTCCCTCTATAACACACCCCTCACTGTAACACTCCCTCTATAACACACCCCTCACTGTAACACTCCCTCTATAACACACCCCTCACTGTAACACTCCCTCTATAACACACCCCTCACTATAACACTCCCTCTATAACACACCCCTCACTGTAACACTCCCTCTATAACACACCCCTCACTATAACACTCCCTCTATAACACTCCCCTCACTGTAACACTCCCTCTATAACACACCCCTCACTGTAACACTCCCTCTATAACACACCCCTCACTGTAACACTCCCTCTATAACACAACCCTCACTGTAACACTCCCTCTATAACACACCCCTCACTGTAACACTCCCTCTATAACACACCCCTCACTGTAACACTCCCTCTATAACACACCCCTCACTGTAACACTCCCTCTATAACACACCCCTCACTGTAACACTCCCTCTATAACACTCCCCTCACTGTAACACTCCCTCTATAACACTCCCCTCACTGTAACACTCCCTCTATAACACACCCCTCACTATAACACTCCCTCTATAACACACCCCTCACTGTAACACTCCCTCTATAACACTCCCCTCACTATAACACTCCCTCTATAACACTCCCCTCACGATAACACTCCCTCTATAACACATCCCTCACTGTAACACTCCCTCTATAACACACCCCTCACTGTAACACTCCCTCTATAACACACCCCTCACTGTAACACTCCCTCTATAACACACCCCTCACTGTAACACTCCCTCTATAACACACCCCTCACTGTAACACTCCCTCTATAACACACCCCTCACTGTAACACTCCCTCTATAACACTCCCCTCACTGTAACACTCCCTCTATAACACACCCCTCACTGTAACACTCCCTCTATAACACACCCCTCACTATAACACTCCCTCTATAACACACCCCTCACTATAACACTCCCTCTATAACACACCCCTCACTGTCACACTAACTCTATAACACACCCCTCACTATAACACTCCCTCTATAACACACCCCTCACTGTAACACTCCCTCTATAACACACCCCTCACTGTAACACTCCCTCTATAACACACCCCTCACTGTAACACTCCCTCTATAACACACCCCTCACTGTAACACTCCCTCTATAACACACCCCTCACTGTAACACTCCCTCTATAACACACCCCTCACTGCAACACTCCCTCTATAACACACCCCTCACTGTAACACTCCCTCTATAACACACCCCTCACTGTAACACTCCCTCTATAACACACCCCTCACTGTAACACTCCCTCTATAACACACCCCTCACTGTAACACTCCCTCTATAACACACCCCTCACTGTAACACTCCCTCTATAACACACCCCTCACTGTAACACTCCCTCTATAACACACCCCTCACTGTAACACTCCCTCTATAACACACCCCTCACTGTAACACTCCCTCTATAACACACCCCTCACTGTAACACTCCCTCTATAACACACCCCTCACTGTAAAACTCCCTCTATAACACACCCCTCACTGTAACACTCCCTCTATAACACACCCCTCACTCTAACACTCCCTCTATAACACACCCCTCACGATAACACTCCCTCTATAACACACCCCTCACTGTAACACTCCCTCTATAACACACCCCTCACTGTAACACTCCCTCTATAACACACCCCTCACTGTAACACTCCCTCTATAACACTCCCCTCACTGTAACACTCCCTCTATAACACACCCCTCACTGTAACACTCCCTCTATAACACACCCCTCACTGTAACACTCCCTCTATAACACACCCCTCACCATATCTTTCCCTCTATAACACTCCCCTCACTGTAACACTCCCTCTATAACACACCCCTCACTGTAACACTCCCTCTGTAACACACCCCTCACTGTAACACTCCCTCTATAACACACCCCTCACTGTAACACTCCCTCTATAACACACCCCTCACTGTAACACTCCCTCTATAACACACCCCTCACTGTAACACTCCCTCTATAACACACCCCTCACTGTAACACTCCCTCTATAACACACCCCTCACTGTAACACTCCCTCTATAACACACCCCTCACTGTAACACTCCCTCTATAACACACCCCTCACTGTAACACTCCCTCTATAACACACCCCTCACTGTAACACTCCCTCTATAACACACCCCTCACTGTAACACTCCCTCTATAACACACCCCTCACTGTAACACTCCCTCTATAACACACCCCTCACTGTAACACTCCCTCTATAACACACCCCTCACTGTAACACTCCCTCTATAACACACCCCTCACGATAACACTCCCTCTATAACACACCCCTCACTGTAACACTCCCTCGATAACACACCCCTCACTGTAACACTCCCTCTATAACACCCCTCACTGTAACACTCCCTCTATAACACACCCCTCACTGTAACACTCCCTCTATAACACACCCCTCACTGTAACACTCCCTCTATAACACACCCCTCACTGTAACACTCCCTCTATAACACACCCCTCACTATAACACTCCCTCTATAACACACCCCTCACTGTAACACTCCCTCTATAACACACCCCTCACTATAACACTCCCTCTATAACACCCCTCACTGGAACACTCCCTCTATAACACACCCCTCACTGTAACACTCCCTCGAGAACACACCCCTCACTGTAACACTCCCTCTATAACACACCCCTCATTGCAACACTCCCTCTATAACACTCCCCTCACTGTAACACTCCCTCTATAACACACCCCTCACTGTAACACTCCCTCTATAACACACCCCTCACTGTAACACTCCCTCTATAACACACCCCTCACTGTAACACTCCCTCTATAACACACCCCTCACTGTAACACTCCCTCTATAACACACCCCTCACTGTAACACTCCCTCTATCACACACCCCTCACTGTAACACTCCCTCGAGAACACACCCCTCACTGTAACACTCCCTCTATAACACACCCCTCACTGTAACACTCCCTCTATAACACACCCCTCACTGTAATACTCCCTCTATAACACACCCCTCACTGTAACACTCCCTCTATAACACACCCCTCACTGTAACACTCCCTCTATAACACTCCCCTCACTGTAACACTCCCTCTATAACACACCCCTCACTGTAACACTCCCTCTATAACACACCCCTCACTGTAACACTCCCTCTATAACAAACCCCTCACTGTAACACTCCCTCTATAACACACCCCTCACTGTAACACTCCCTCTATAACACACCCCTCACGATAACACTCCCTCTATAACACACCCCTCACTGTAACACTCCCTCTATAACACTCCCCTCACTGTAACACTCCCTCTATAACACACCCCTCACTGTAACACTCCCTCTATAACACACCCCTCACTGTAACACTCCCTCTATAACACACGCCTCACTGTAACACTCCCTCTATAACACACCCCTCACGAGAAGACTCCCTCCATCACACACCCCTCACTGTAACACTCCCTCCACAACACACCCCTCACTGTAACACTCACTCTATAACACACCCCTCACTGTAACACTCCCTCTATAACACACCCCGCACTGTAACACTCCCTCTATAACACACCCCTCACTGTCACACTCCCTCTATAACACACCCCTCACTGTAACACTCCCTCTATAACACACCCCTCACTGTAACACTCCCTCTATAACACACCCCTCACTGTAACACTCCCTCTATAACACACCCCTCACTGTAACACTCTCTCTATAACACACCCCTCACTGTAACACTCCCTCTATAACACACCCCTCACTGTAACACTCCCTCTATAACACACCCCTCACTGTAACACTCCCTCTATAACACACCCCTCACTGTAACACTCCCTCTATAACACACCCCTCACTGTAACACTCCCTCTATAACACACCCCTCACTGTAACACTCCCTCCATAACACTCCCCTCACTGTAACACTCCCTCTATAACACACCCCTCACTGTAACACTCCCTCTATCACACACCCCTCACTGTAACACTCCCTCTATAACACACCCCTCACTGTAACACTCCCTCTAGAACACACCCCTCACTGTAACACTCCCTCTATAACACACCCCTCACTATAAATCTCCCTCTATAACACACCCCTCACTATAACACTCCCTCTATAACACACCCCTTACTGTAACACTCCCTCCATAACACACCCCTCACTGTAACACTCCCTCTATAACACACCCCTCACTGTAACACTCCCTCTATAACACACCCCTCACTGTAACACTCCCTCTATAACACTCCCCTCATGGTAACACTCCCTCCATAACACACCCCTCACTGTAACACTCCCTCCATAACACACCCCTCACTGTAACACTCCCTCTATAAAACACCCCTCACTGTAACACTCCCTCTATAACACTCCACTCATGGTAACACTCCCTCTATAACACACCCCTCACTGTAACACTCCCTCTATAACACACCCCTCACTGTAACACTCCCTCTATAACACTCCACTCATGGTAACACTCCCTCTATAACACACCCCTCACTGTAACACTCCCTCTATAACACACCCCTCACTGTAACACTCCCTCTATAACACACCCCTCACTGTAACACTCCCTCTATAACACACCCCTCACTGTAACACTCCCTCTATAAAACACCCCTCACTGTAACACTCCCTCTATAACACACCCCTCACTGTAACACTCCCTCTATAACACACCCCTCACTATAACACTCCCTCTATAACACACCCCTCACTGTAACACTCCCTCTATAACACACCCCTCACTGCAACACTCCCTCTATAACACACCCCTCACTGTAACACACCCTCCATAACACACCCCTCACTGTAGCACTCCCTCTATAACACACCCCTCACTATAACACTCCCTCTATAACACACCCCTCACTGTAACACTCCCTCTATAACACACCCCTCACTGTAACACACCCTCCATAACACACCCCTCACTGTAACACTCCCTCTATAACACACCCCTCACTGTAACACTCCCTCTATAACACACCCCTCACTGTAACACTCCCTCTATAACACCCCCCTCACTGTAACACTCCCTCTATAACACACCCCTCACTGTAACACTCCCTCTATAACACACCCCTCACTGTAACACGCCCTCTATAACACACCCCTCACTGTAACACTCCCTCTATAACACACCCCTCACTATAACACTCCCTGTATAACACACCCCTCACTGTAACACTCCGTCTATAACACACCCCTCACTGTAACACTCCCTCTATAACACACCCCTCACTATAACACTCCCTCCATCACACACCCCTCACTGTAACACTCCCTCTATAACACACCCCTCACTGTAACACTCCCTCAAAACACTCCCCTCACTATAACACTCCCTCTATAACACACCCCTCACTGTAACACACCCTCCATCACACACCCCTCACTGTAACACTCCCTCTATAACACACCCCTCACTGTAACACTCCCTCTATAACACACCCCTCACTGTAACACTCCGTCTATAACACATCCCTCACTGTAACACTCCCTCTATAACACACCCCTCACTATAACACTCCCTCTATAACACACCCCTCACTGTAACACTCGCTCTATAATACACCCCTCAGTGTAACACTCCCTCGATAACACACTCCTCACCATAACACTCCCTCTATAACACACCCCTCACTGTAACACTCCCTCTATAACACACCCCTCACTGTAACACACCCTCCATCACACACCCCTCACTGTAACACTCCCTCTATAACACACCCCTCACTGTAACACTCCCTCTATAACACACCCCTCACTGTAACACTCCCTCTATAACACATCCCTCACTGTAACACTCCCTCTATAACACACCCCTCACTGTAACACTCCCTCTATAACACACCCCTCACTATAACACTCCCTCTATAACACACCCCTCACTGTAACACTCGCTCTATAATACACCCCTCAGTGTAACACTCCCTCGAGAACACACTCCTCACCATAACACTCCCTCTATAACACACCCCTCACTGTAACACTCCCTCTATAACACACCCCTCACTGTAACACTCCCTGTATAACACACCCCTCACTGTAACACTCCCTCTATAACACACCGCTCACTGTAACACTCCCTCTATAACACATCCCTCACTGTAACACTCCCTCTATAACACACCCCTCACTGTAACACTCCCTCTATAACACACCCCTCACTGTAACACTCCCTCTATAACACTCCCCTCACTATAACACTCCCTCTATAACACACCCCTCACTGTAACACTCCCTCTATAACACACCCCTCACTGTAACACTCCCTCTATCACACACCCCTCACTGTAACACTCCCTCTATAACACTCCCCTCACTATAACACTCCCTCTATAACACACCCCTCACTGTAACACTCCCTCTATAACACACCCCTCACTATAACACTCCCTCTACAACACACCCCTCACTGTAACACTCCCTCCATAACACACCCCTCACTGTAACACTCCCTCGAAAACACACCCCTCACTGCAACACTCCCTCTATAACACACCCCTCACTGTAACACTCCCTCTATAACACAACCCTCACTGTAACACTCCCTCTATAACACACCCCTCACTGTAACACTCCCTCTATAACACACCCCTCAATGTAACACTCCCTCTATAACACACCCCTCACTGTAACACTCCCTCTATAACACACCCCTCACTGTAACACTCCCTCTATAACACACCCATCACTGTAACACTCCCTCTATAACACACCCCTCACTGTAACACTCCCTCTATAACACACCCCTCACTGTAACACTCCCTCTATAACACACCCCTCACTGTAACACTCCCTCAAGAACACACCCCTCACGAGAACACTCCCTCCATCACACACCCCTCACTGTAACACTCCCTCCATAACACACCCCTCACTGTAACACTCCCTCTATAACACACCCCTCACTGTAACACTCCCTCTATAACACACCCCTCACTGTAACACTCCCTCTATAACACACCCCTCACTGTAACACTCCCTCTATAACACACCCCTCACTGTAACACTCCCTCTATAACACAACCCTCACTGTAACACTCCCTCTATAACACACCCCTCACTGTAACACTCCCTCTATAACACAACCCTCACTGTAACACTCCCTCTATAACACAACCCTTACTGTAAAACTCCCTCTCTAACACACCCCTCAGTGTAACATTCCCTCGATAACACTCCCCTCACTGTAACACTCCCTCTATAACACACCCCTCACTGTAACACTCCCTCTATAACACACCCCGCACTGTAACACTCCCTCTATAACACATCCCTCACTGTAACACTCCCTCTATAACACTCCCCTCACTGTAACACTCCCTCTATAACACACCCCTCACTGTAACACTCCCTCTATAACACACCCCTCACTGTAACACTCCCTCGAGAACACACCCCTCACTGTAACACTCCCTCTATAACACACCCCTCACTGTAACACTCCCTCGAGAACACACCCCTCACTGTAACACTCCCTCTATAACACACCCCTCACTGTAACACTCCCTCTATAACACACCCCTCACTGTAACACTCCCTCTATAACACACCCCTCACTGTAACACTCCCTCTATAACACACCCCTCACTGTAACACTCCCTCTATAACACACCCCTCACTGTAACACTCCCTCTATAACACACCCCTCACTGTAACACTCCCTCTATAACACACCCCTGACTATAACACTCCCTCTATAACACACCCCTCACTGTAACACTCCCTCTATAACACACCCCTCACTGTAACACTCCCTCTATAACACACCCCTCACTATAACACTCCCTCTATAACACACCCCTCACTGTAACACTCCCTCTATAACACACCTCTCACTGTAACACTCCCTCTGCAACACACCCCTCACTATAACACTCCCTCTATAACACACCCCTCACTGTAACACTCCCTCGAAAACACACCCCTCACTGTAACACTCCCTCTATAACACACCCCTCACTGTAACACTCCCTCTATAACACACCCCTCACTATAACACTCCCTCTATAACACACCCCTCACTGTAACACTCCCTCTATAACACACCCCTCACTGTAAAACTCCCTCTATAACACACCCCTCACTGTAACACTCCCTCTATAACACACCCCTCACTGTAACACTCCCTCTATAACACACCCCTGACTATAACACTCCCTCTATAACACACCCCTCACTGTAACACTCCCTCTATAACACACCCCTCACTGTAACACTCCCTCTATAACACACCTCTCACTGTAACACTCCCTCTGCAACACACCCCTCACTATAACACTCCCTCTATAACACACCCCTCACTGTAACACTCCCTCTATAACACACCCCTCACTGTAACACTCCCTCTATAACACTCCCCTCACTGTAACACTCCCTCTATAACACATCCCTCACTGTAACACTCCCTCTATAACACATCCCTCACTGTAACACTCCCTCTATAACACACCCCTCACTGTAACACTCCCTCTATAACACACCCCTCACTGTAACACTCCCTCTATAACACTCCCCTCACTGTAACACTCCCTCTATAACACACCCCTCACTGTAACACTCCCTCTATAACACACCCCTCACTGTAACACTCCCTGCATAACACAACCCTCACTGTAACACTCCCTCTATAACACACCCCTCACTGTAACACTCCCTCTATAACACTCCCCTCACTGTAACACTCCCTCTATAACACACCCCTCACTGTAACACTCCCTCTATAACACACCCCTCACTGTAACACTCCCTCCATAACACACCCCTCACTATAACACTCCCTCTATAACACACCCCTCACTGTAACACTCCCTCTATAACACACCCCTCACTGTAACACTCCCTCTATAACACACCCCTCACTGTAACACTCCCTCTATAACACACCCCTCACTGTAACACTCCCTCTATAACACACCCCTCACTATAACACTCCCTCTATAACACACCCCTCACTGTAACACTCCCTCTATAACACACCCCTCACTGTAACACTCCCTCTATAACACACCCCTCACTGTAACACTCCCTCTATAACACACCCCTGACTATAACACTCCCTCTATAACACACCCCTCACTGTAACACTCCCTCTATAACACACCCCTCACTGTAACACTCCCTCTATAACACACCCCTCACTGTAACACTCCCTCTATAACACACCCCTCACTATAACACTCCCTCAAAACACACCCCTCACTGTAACACTCCCTCTATAACACACCCCTCACTGTAACACTCCCTCTATAACACACCCCTCACTGTAACACTCCCTCTATAACACACCCCTCACTGTAACACTCCCTCTATAACACACCCCTCACTGTAACACTCCCTCTATAACACACCCCTCACTGTAACACTCCCTCTATAACACACCCCTCACTATAACACTCCCTCTATAACACACCCCTCACTGTAACACTCCCTCTATAACACACCTCTCACTGTAACACTCCCTCTGCAACACACCCCTCACTATAACACTCCCTCTATAACACACCCCTCACTGTAACACTCCCTCGAAAACACACCCCTCACTGTAACACTCCCTCTATAACACACCCCTCACTGTAACACTCCCTCTATAACACACCCCTCACTAGAACACTCCCTCTATAACACACCCCTCACTGTAACACTCCCTCTATAACACACCCCTCACTGTAAAACTCCCTCTATAACACACCCCTCACTGTAACACTCCCTCTATAACACACCCCTCACTGTAACACTCCCTCTATAACACACCCCTGACTATAACACTCCCTCTATAACACACCCCTCACTGTAACACTCCCTCTATAACACACCCCTCACTGTAACACTCCCTCTATAACACACCCCTCACTGTAACACTCCCTCTATAACACACCCCTCACTGTAACACTCCCTCTATAACACACCCCTGACTATAACACTCCCTCTATAACACACCCCTCACTGTAACACTCCCTCTATAACACACCCCTCACTGTAACACTCACTCTATAACACACCCCTCACTGTAACACTCCCTCTATAACACACCCCTGACTATAACACTCCCTCTATAACACACCCCTCACTGTAACACTCCCTCTATAACACACCCCTCACTGTAACACTCCCTCTATAACACACCCCTCACTGTAACACTCCCTCTAGAACACACCCCTCACTGTAACACTCCCTCTATAACACACCCCTCACTGTAACACTCCCTCTATAACACACCCCTCACTGTAACACTCCCTCTATAACACACCCCTCACTGTAACACTCCCTCTATAACACACCCCTCACTGTAACACTCCCTCTATAACACACCCCTCACTGTAACACTCCCTCTATAACACACCCCTCACTATAACACTCCCTCTATAACACACCCCTCACTGTAACACTCCCTCTATAACACACCCCTCACTGTAACACTCACTCTATAACACACCCCTCACTGTAACACTCCCTCTATAACACACCCCTCACTGTAACACTCCCTCTATAACACACCCCTCACTGTAACACTCCCTCTATAACACACCCCTCACTGTAACACTCCCTCCATAACACTCCCCTCACTGTAACACTCCCTCTATAACACACCCCTCACTGTTACACTCCCTCTATAACACACCCCTCACTGTAACACTCCCTCTATAACACACCCCTCACTGTAACACTCCCTCTATAACACACCCCTCACTGTAACACTCCCTCTATAACACACCCCTCACTGTAACACTCCCTCTATAACACACCCCTCACTATAACACTCCCTCTATAACACACCCCTCACTGTAACACTCCCTCTATAACACACCCCTCACTGTAACACTCACTCTATAACACACCCCTCACTGTAACACTCCCTCTATAACACACCCCTCACTGTAACACTCCCTCTATAACACACCCCTCACTGTAACACTCCCTCTATAACACACCCCTCACTGTAACACTCCCTCCATAACACTCCCCTCACTGTAACACTCCCTCTATAACACACCCCTCACTGTAACACTCCCTCTATAACACACCCCTCACTGTAACACTCCCTCTATAACACACCCCTCACTATAACACTCCCTGTAATTAGACTCACTGGAATTTGTTAATACTCCTGTCCTGCTGTAATCAATCCTCTGCCGGCCATCCCAACCCTCTGGTGTCTCTCTCTGCGGACAGAGTGACGCCCAGTCACTCATTGTGAGCCGTCCACCGAGTGTTTCACTGTCACAAAGGGTCAAAGGGGACTGGAGAGAGCCAGGACCTCTGAGGACCAGACATCTCCCTGAGAGAGGGGACTGAGAGACACCAGTCAGTGTACAGATATCTCCCTGAGAGAGAGGGGACTGAGAGACACCAGTCAGTGTACAGATATCTCCCCGAGAGAGAGGGACTGAGAGACACCAGTCAGTGTACAGATATCTCCCTGAGAGAGAGGGGAGTGAGAGACACCAGTCAGTGTACAGATATCTCCCTGAGAGAGAGGGGACTGAGAGACACCAGTCAGTGTACAGATACCTCCCTGAGAGAGAGGGGACTGAGAGACACCAGTAATTGTACAGATACCTCCCTGAGAGAGAGGGGACTGAGAGACACCAGTCAGTGTACAGATAACTCCCTGAGAGAGAGGGGACTGAGAGACACCAGTCAATGTACAGATATCTCCCTGAGAGAGAGGGGACTGAGAGACACCAGTCAGTGTACAGATATCTCCCTGAGAGAGAGGGGACTGGGAGACACCAGTCAGTGTACAGATATCTCCCTGAGAGAGAGGGGACTGAGAGACACCAGTCAGTGTACAGATATCTCCCTGAGAGAGAGGGGACTGAGAGACACCAGTCAGTGTACAGATATCTCCCTGAGAGAGAGGGACTGAGAGACACCACTCAGTGTACAGATATCTCCCTGAGAGAGAGGGACTGAGAGACACCAGTCAGTGTACAGATATCTCCCTGAGAGAGAGAGGACTGAGAGACACCAGTCAGTGTACAGATATCTCCCTGAGAGAGAGGGGACTGAGAGACACCAGTCAGTGTAGAGATATCTCCCTGAGAGAGAGGGGACTGAGAGACACCACTCAGTGCACAGATATCTCCCTGAGAGAGAGGGACTGAGAGACACCAGTCAGTGTACAGATATCTCCCTGAGAGAGAGGGACTGAGAGACACCAGTCAGTGTACAGATATCTCCCTGAGAGAGAGGGGACTGAGAGACACCAGTCAGTGTACAGATATCTCCCTGAGAGAGAGGGACTGAGAGACACCAGTCAGTGTAGAGATATCTCCCTGAGAGAGAGGGAACTGATGGACACCAGTCAGTGTACAGATATCTCCCTGAGAGAGAGGGACTGAGAGACACCACTCAGTGTCCAGATATCTCCCTGAGAGAGAGGGACTGAGAGACACCAGTCAGTGTACAGATATCCCCCTGAGAGAGAGGGACTGAGAGACACCAGTCAGTGTACAGATATCTCCCTGAGAGAGAGGGGACTGAGAGACACCAGTCAGTGTAGAGATATCTCCCTGAGAGAGAGGGGATGGAGAGACACCAGTCAGTGTACAGATATCTCCCTGAGGGAGGGGGGACTGAGAGACACCAGTCAGTGTACAGATATCTCCCTGAGAGAGAGAGGACTGAGAGACACCAGTCAGTGTGCAGATATCTCCCTGAGGGAGAGGGGACTGAGAGACACCAGTCAGTGCACAGATATCTCCCTGAGAGAGAGGGACTGAGAGACACCAGTCAGTGTACAGATATCTCCCTGAGAGAGAGAGGACTGAGAGACACCAGTCAGTGTGCAGATATCTCCCTGAGGGAGAGGGGACTGAGAGACACCAGTCAGTGCACAGATATCTCCCTGAGAGAGAGGGGACTGAGAGACACCAGTCAGTGTACAGATATCTCCCTGAGAGAGAGGGGACTGAGAGACACCAGTCAGTGTACAGATATCTCCCTGAGAGAGAGGGGACTGAGAGACACCAGTCAGTGTACAGATATCTCCCTGAGAGAGAGGGGACTGAGAGACACCAGTCAGTGTACAGATATCTCCCTGAGAGAGAGGGGACTGAGAGACACCAGTCAGTGTACAGATATCCCCCTGAGAGAGAGGGGACTGAGAGACACCAGTCAGTGTGCAGATATCTCCCTGAGAGAGAGGGGACTGAGAGACACCAGTCAGTGCACAGATATCTCCCCGAGAGAGAGGGGACTGAGAGACACCAGTCAGTGTACAGATATCTCCCTGAGAGAGAGGGGACTGAGAGACACCAGTCAGTGTACAGATATCTCCCTGAGAGAGAGGGGACTGAGAGACACCAGTCAGTGTACAGATATCTCCCTGAGAGAGAGGGGACTGAGAGACACCAGTCCGTGTACAGATATCTCCCTGAGAGAGAGAGGACTGAGAGACACCAGTCAGTGTACAGATATCTCCCTGAGAGAGAGGGGACTGAGAGACACCAGTCAGTGTACAGATATCTCCCTGTTATTGGAGTCTCTGATTCCCCTGCCCTGTTTGGAAGGACTCAGTTTCTCACTGGATAATATGCTCAGCCACAGGGTGGTGCTATAATGCTGTTTGTTTTGTTTGCAAAATGCAAGTCTTTGTGCTGCCTGAATGGTGTGCAAAAGATTGTGGACTCGAGCCCCATCATCCAGGCCGACAATCCCCGGTTGCCCAGTACTGAGGGAGCGCTGCACTGTCGGAGGGTCAGTACTGAGGGAGCGCTGCACTGTCGGAGGGTCAGTACTGAGGGAGCGCCGCACTGTCGGAGGGTCAGTACTGAGGGAGCGCTGCACTGTCGGAGGGTCAGTACTGAGGGAGCGCTGCACTGTCGGAGGGTCAGTACTGAGGGAGCGCCGCAGTGTCGGAGGGTCAGTACTGAGGGAGCGCTGCACTGTCGGAGGGTCAGTACTGAGGGAGTGCCGCACTGTCGGAGGGTCAGTACTGAGGGAGCGCCGCACTGTCGGAGGGTCAGTATTGAGGGAGTGCCGCACTGTCGGAGGGTCAGTACTGAGGGAGCGCTGCACTGTCGGAGGGTCAGTACTGAGGGAGCGCTGCACTGTCGGAGGGTCAGTCCTGAGGGAGCGCCGCACTGTCGGAGGGTCAGTACTGAGGGAGCGCTGCACTGTCGGAGGGTCAGTACTGAGGGATCGCTGCACTGTCGGATGGTCAGTACTGAGGGAGTGCCGCACTGTCGGATGGTCAGTACTGAGGGAGTGCCGCACTGTCAGAGGGTCAGTACTGAGGGAGCGCTGCACTGTCGGAGGGTCAGTACTGAGGGAGCGCCGCACTGTCGGAGGGTCGGTACTGAGGGAGCGCCGCACTGTCGGAGGGTCAGTACTGAGGGAGCGCCGCACTGTCGGAGGTTCGGTACTGAGGGAGCGCCGCACTGTCGGAGGGTCAGTACTGAGGGAGCGCCGCACTGTCGGAGGGTCAGTACTGAGGGAGCGCCGCACTGTCGGAGGTTCGGTACTGAGGGAGCGCCGCACTGTCGGAGGGTCAGTACTGAGGGAGTGCCGCACTGTCGGAGGGTCAGTACTGAGGGAGCGCTGCACTGTCGGAGGGTCAGTACTGAGGGAGCGCTGCACTGTCGGAGGGTCAGTCCTGAGGGAGCGCCGCACTGTCGGAGGGTCAGTACTGAGGGAGCGCTGCACTGTCGGAGGGTCAGTACTGAGGGAGCGCTGCACCGTCGGAGGGTCAGTACTGAGGGAGTGCCGCACTGTCGGAGGGTCAGTACTGAGGGAGTGCCGCACTGTCAGAGGGTCAGTACTGAGGGAGCGCTGCACTGTCGGAGGGTCAGTACTGAGGGAGCGCCGCACTGTCGGAGGGTCGGTACTGAGGGAGCGCCGCACTGTCGGAGGGTCAGTACTGAGGGAGCGCCGCACTGTCGGATGGTCAGTACTGAGGGAGCGCTGCACTGTCGGAGGGTCGGTACTGAGGGAGCGCCGTACTGTCGGAGGGTCAGTACTGAGGGAGCGCCGCACTGTTGGAGGGTCGGTACTGAGGGAGCGCCGTACTGTCGGAGGGTCAGTACTGAGGGAGCGCCGCACTGTCGGAGGGTCAGTACTGAGGGAGCGCCGCACTGTCGGAGGGTCAGTCCTGAGGGAGCGCCGCACTGTCGGAGGGTCAGTACTGAGGGAGCGCCGCACTGTCGGAGGGTCAGTACTGAGGGAGCGCCGCACTGTCGGATGGTCAGTACTGAGGGAGCGCCGCACTGTCGGAGGGTCAGTACTGAGGGAGCGCCGCACTGTCGGAGGGTCAGTACTGAGGGAGCGCCGCAATGTCGGAGGTCCCGTCTTTCGGATGAGACGTTAAACCGAGGGCCCCGTCTGCCCTCTCAGGTGGGACCTAAAATCCCACGGCCACTGTTGGAAGAAGAGCAGGGGGGAGTTCTCCCCGGTGTCCTGGGGCCGATATTTATCCCTCGACCAACATCACTAAAAAAAACAGATGATCTGGGTCATTTATCTCATCGCTGTTTTTGGGATCTTGCTGTGCGCAAATTGGCTGCCTTGTTTCCCGCATTACAACAGGGACTTCACAAGGAATTTCATTGGCTGATACGAGATATTGGGCATCCTGTGGTGGGGAAAGACGCCGTAGAAATACCAGTTTCTTGAACGCAAGGGTACGACTGATCGAAACCCTCACCCTCCCAACGCACCCCTCTCCGCTAACCCGCCAACGCCCTCCTGCTCCAGATGCTTCACCCTTGTCCGTTCCCGGTGGCTTTTTTGCGCTCTGTCCTCTCTTGGGTTTTGCAGCCTTTCTCCGTACCAACTTTGGGTGAAAGCAACAGATCTTGGGAGAGGCAGGGAGGAGAGGTGGGTGCAGAATGTGGGACCCTTGACTCTGAACTGCTGAAGTTTAGCTTGATGAGACCTGAACTTGCGGTGAAAGGTCATAGCAAGTTAATCATTCAGTGGTCGAGCTGTTAAAACAGAAGGTTGGAAATCACGGTCAAGGCCATCGAGATAGTCACAGATAAAGGCATCTCTGTCCTGCAGCTGGAGCCGACCAAAACACATCTCAACAATTCCCATTTTGCACAACCTCATTAATATCTTGAAATGCCCCCAAGGCACTCCGCAGGAGGGTCGCCAGACAAAGATTTGACCCCGAGCGAGATGGGGCGATATTAGGACAGTTGACCAAAAGCTCGGTCAAAGAGAGAGGTTTTAAGGAGCGTCTTAAAGGAGGAGAGAGAGAGAGGGGGAGAGGTTTAGGGAGGGAATTCCAGAACTAAGGGCCCAGGCAGCTGAAGGCACGGCCGCCAATGGTGGAGCGATGGGAATCGGGGAGATGGACAAGAGGCCGGAATTGGAGGAGGGCAGAGATCTCGTAGGGTCGTAGAGGAGGTTACAGAGATAGGGAGGGGGGGCGAGGGATTTGAACACAAGGATGGAAATCTCAGAGCGGCAGAAAAGGATGGACATTGGCAGAGGAGGTAGAGAGAAAGAGAGAGAGAGAGAAAGGGATAGAGAGAGATAGAGGGAGAGACACAGAGAGAAAGAGAAAGGAGGTTTTGGGAGTGTAGAGGGAGCTTTACTCTGTATCTAAACCGTGTTGTACCTACCCTGGGAGTGTTTGATGGGAAAGTGTAGAGGGAGCTTTTCTCTGTGTCTAACCTTGTATCTGCCCTGGGAGTGTTTGACGGGACAGTGTGGAGGGAGCTTTACTCTGTATCTAACCCTGCACCTGCCCCTGGGAGTGTTTGATGGGACGGTGTGGAGGGAGCTTTACTCTGTATCTAACCCTGTACCTGCCCTGGGAGTGTTTGATGGGACAGTGCAGAGGGAGCTTTACTCTGTATCTAACCCTGTACCTGCCCTGGGAGTGTTTGATGGGACAGTGTAGAGGGAGCTTTACTCTGTATCTAACCCTGTACCTGCCCTGGGAGTGTTTGATGGGACAGTGTAGAGGAAGCTTTACTCTGTATCTAACCCTGTACCTGCCCTGGGAGTGTTTGATGGGACAGTGTAGAGGGAGCTTTACTCTGTATCTTACCCTGTCCCAGCCCTGGGAGTGTTTGATGGGACAGTGTAGAGGGAGCTTTACTCTGTATCTAACCCTGTACCTGCCCTGGGAGTGTTTGACGGGACAGTGTAGAGGGAGCTTTAGTCTGTATCTAACCCTGTACCTGCCCTGGGAGTGTTTGATGGGACAGTGTAGAGGGAGCTTTACTCTCTATCTAACCCTGTACCTGCCCTGGGAGTGTTTGACGGGACAGTGTAGAGGGAGCTTTACTCTGTATCTAACCCTGTACCTGCCCTGGGAGAGTTTGACGGGACAGTGTAGAGGGAGCTTTACTCTGTATCTAACCCTGTACCTGCCCTGGGAGTGTTTGATGGGACAGTGTAGAGGAAGCTTTACTCTGTATCTAACCCTGTACCTGCCCTGGGAGTGTTTGATGGGACAGTGTAGAGGGAGCTTTACTCTGTATCTTACCCTGTCCCAGCCCTGGGAGTGTTTGATGGGACAGTGTAGAGGGAGCTTTACTCTGTATCTAACCCTGTACCTGCCCTGGGAGTGTTTGACGGGACAGTGTAGAGGGAGCTTTAGTCTGTATCTAACCCTGTACCTGCCCTGGGAGTGTTTGATGGGACAGTGTAGAGGGAGCTTTACTCTGTATCTAACCCTGTACCTGCCCTGGGAGTGTTTGATGGGGCAGTGTCGAGGGAGCTTTACTCTGTATCTAACCCAGTACCTGCCCTGGGAGTGTTTGACGGGACAGTGTAGAGGGAGCTTTACTCTGTACCTGCCCTGGGAGTGTTTGACGGGACAGTGTAGAGGGAGCTTTACTCTGTATCTAACCCTGTACCTGCCCTGGGAGTGTTTGACGGGACAGTGTAGAAGGAGCTTTACTCTGTATCTAACCCTGTACCTGCCCTGGGAGTGTTTGACGGGACAGTGTAGAGGGAGCTTTACTCTGTATCTAACCCTGTACCTGCCCTGGGAGTGTTTGATGGGACGGTATAGAGGGAGCTTTACTCTGTATCTAACCCTGTACCTGCCCTGGGAGTGTTTGACGGGACAGTGTAGAGGGAGCTTTACTCTGTATCTAACCCTGTACCTGCCCTGGGAGTGTTTGATGGGACAGTGTAGAGGGAGCTTTACTCTGTATCTAACCCTGTACCTGCCCTGGGAGTGTTTGATGGGACAGTGTAGAGGGAGCTTTACTCTGTATCTAACCCTGTACCTGCCCTGGGAGTGTTTGATGGGACAGTGTAGAGGGAGCTTTACTCTGTATCTAACCCTGTACCTGCCCTGGGAGTGTTTGATGGGACAGTGTAGAGGGAGCTTTACTCTGTATCTAACCCTGTATCTGCCCTGGGAGTGTTTGATGGGACAGTGTAGAGGGAGCTTTACTCTGTATCTAACCCTGTACCTGCCCTGGGAGTGTTTGACGGGACAGTGTCGAGGGAGCTTTACTCTGTATCTAACCCTGTACCTGCCCTGGGAGTGTTTGATGGGACAGTGTAGAGGGAGCTTTACTCTGTATCTAACCCTGTACCTGCCCTGGGAGTGTTTGATGGGACAGTGTAGAGGGAGCTTTACTCTGTATCTAACCCTGTACCTGTCCTGGGAGTGTTTGATAGGACAGTGTAGAGGGAGCTTTACTCTGTATCTAACCCTGTACCTGCCCTGGGAATGTTTGATGGGACAGTGTAGAGGGAGCTTTACTCTGTATCTAACCCTGGACCTGCCCTGGGAGTGTTTGATAGGACAGTGTAGAGGGAGCTTTACTCTGTATCTAACCCTGTACCTGCCCTGGGAGTGTTTGATGGGACAGTGTAGAGGGAGCTTTACTCTGTATCTAACCCTGTACCTGCCCTGGGAGAGTTTGACAGGACAGTGTAGAGGGAGCTTTACTCTGTATCTAACCCTGTACCTGCCCTGGGAGTGTTTGATGGGACAGTGTAGAGGGAGCTTTACTCTGTATCTAACCCTGTACCTGCCCTGGGAGAGTTTGACGGGACAGTGTAGAGGGAGCTTTACTCTGTATCTAACCCTGTACCTGCCCTGGGAGTGTTTGACGGGACAGTGTAGAGGGAGCTTTACTCTGTATCTAACCCTGTACCTGCCCTGGGAGTGTTTGATGGGACAGTGTAGAGGGAGCTTTACTCTGTATCTCACCCTGTACCTGCCCTGGGAGTGTTTGATGGGACAGTGCAGAGGGAGCTTTACTCTGTATCTAACCCTGTACCTGCCCTGGGAGTGTTTGACGGGACAGTGTAGAGGGAGCTTTACTCTGTATCTAACCCTGTACCTGCCCTGGGAGTGTTTGACGGGACAGTGTAGAGGGAGCTTTACTCTGTATCTAACCCTGTACCTGCCCTGGGAGTGTTTGATGTGACAGTGTAGAGGGAGCTTTACTCTGTATCTAACCCTGTACCTGCCCTGGGAGTGTTTGATGGGACAGTGTAGAGGGAGCTTTACTCTGTATCTAACCCTGTACCTGCCCTGGGAGTGTTTGATGGGACAGTGTAGAGGGAGCTTTACTCTGTATCTAACCCTGTACCTGCCCTGGGAGTGTTTGATGGGACAGTGTGGAGGGAGCTTTACTCTGTATCTAACCCTGTACCTGCCCTGGGAGTGTTTGATGGGACAGTGTAGAGGGAGCTTTACTCTGTATCTAACCCTGTACCTGCCCTGGGAGTGTTTGATGGGACAGTGTGGAGGGAGCTTTACTCTGTATCTAACCCTGTACCTGCCCTGGGAGTGTTTGATGGGACAGTGTAGAGGGAGCTTTACTCTGTATCTAACCCTGTACCTGCCCTGGGAGTGTTTGATGGGACAGTGTAGAGGGAGCTTTACTCTGTATCTAACCCTGTATCTGCCCTGGGAGTGTTTGATGGGACAGTGTAGAGGGAGCTTTACTCTGTATCTAACCCTGTACCTGCCCTGGGAGTGTTTGACGGGACAGTGTCGAGGGAGCTTTACTCTGTATCTAACCCTGTACCTGCCCTGGGAGTGTTTGATGGGACAGTGTAGAGGGAGCTTTACTCTGTATCTAACCCTGTACCTGCCCTGGGAGTGTTTGATGGGACAGTGTAGAGGGAGCTTTACTCTGTATCTAACCCTGTACCTGTCCTGGGAGTGTTTGATAGGACAGTGTAGAGGGAGCTTTACTCTGTATCTAACCCTGTACCTGCCCTGGGAATGTTTGATGGGACAGTGTAGAGGGAGCTTTGCTCTGTATCTAACCCTGGACCTGCCCTGGGAGTGTTTGATGGGACAGTGTGGAGGGAGCTTTACTCTGTATCTAACCCTGTACCTGCCCTGGGAGTGTTTGATGGGACAGTGTAGAGGGAGTTTTACTCTGTATCTAACCCTGTACCTGCCCTGGGAGTGTTTGATGGGACAGTGTAGAGGGAGCTTTACTCTGTATCTAACCCTGTACCTGCCCTGGGAGTGTTTGATGGGACAGTGTAGAGTGAGCTTTACTCTGTATCTAACCCTGTACCTGCCCTGGGAGTATTTGATGGGACAGTGTAGAGGGAGCTTTACTCTGTATCTAACCCTGTACCTGCCCTGGGAGTGTTTGATGGGACAGTGTAGAGGGAGCTTTGCACTGAACAGGACAACCGTGTTTCCAACTGTTTCCAAGAGTCACGAACTCAGGAAGTTGCATTAATGTTTGTCTTTCGACCGTTGATCAGAGCTCTGTGGTATTTTTAAGATGAGAGGTCACATAATGAGTGGTGACATGTAATCAGCCTCTGTTTACATTAATTATCAGGAGTAGATAATATCTGTGCTGTCGTTCTTTCCCAAATGTTGGTCAAGGCTTAGAGAGAGGGGGAGCTTCCCAGAGAAAGAAAGAGAGACAGACAGACAATCAAAGAGAGAGACAGAGAGGTAGGGAGAGAGAGAGAGTGGGAGAGAGAGACAGAGAGAGAAAGAGAGACAGACAGACAAACAAAGAGAGAGACAGAGAGGTAGGGAGAGAGAGAGAGTGGGAGAGAGAGACAGAGAGAGAAAGAGAGACAGACAGACAAACAAAGAGAGAGACAGAGAGGTAGGGAGAGAGAGAGAGTGGGAGAGAGAGACAGAGAGAGAAAGAGAGACAGACAGACAAACAAAGAGAGAGACAGAGAGAGAGAGAGAGTGGGAGAGAGAGACAGAGAGAGAAAGAGAGACAGACAGACAAAGAGAGAGAGAGACAGAGAGATAGAGAGAGTGGGAGAGAGAGACAGAGAGAGAAAGAGAGAGTGGGAGAGAGAGACAGAGAGAGAAAGAGAGAGTGGGAGAGAGAGGGAGAGAGGGAAAGAGAGACATACAGACAAACAAAGAGAGAGACAGAGAGAGATAGAGAGGGGGAGAGGGAGGGAGAGAGACAGACAGACAGAAAGGGAGAGAGAGAGACAGAGAGGGAGAGAGAGAGAGAGGAAGAGACAGATAGAGAGAGGGAAGGGGAGAGAGAGAGGGTGGGAGAGAGTGAGAGACTGAGAGAGACAGGGAGAGAGCGGGAGAGAGACAGAGAGACAGAGACAGAGAGAGAGAGACAGAGACAGAGAGGAACAGACTTAGAGAGACAGAGAGAGAGAGACAGAGAGTGACAGAGAGAGAGGGAGGGAGTGAGAGAGACAGGGAGAGGGACAGAGAGAGAGGGAGGGAGTGAGAGAGACAGGGAGAGGGACAGAGAGGGAGATAGAGAGATACAGAAAGAGAGAGAGGGGGAGATAGAGAGAGACAGAGAGAGAGACACTCAGGCAAAGACAGAGAGAGAGAGACAGAGGGAGCAAGAGGGAGGGTGAGAGATGGAAAGAGAGAGAGAGACAGAGGGCGAGAAATGGAGAAAGAGAGAGAGAGGGCGAGAAACGGAGAGAGAGAGAGAGAGGGCGAGAAACGGAGAGAGAGAGAGAGAGGGCGAGAAATGGAGAAAGAGAGAGAGAGGGCGAGAAATGGAGAAAGAGAGAGAGAGGGCGAGAAACGGAGAGAGAGAGAGAGGGCGAGAAACGGAGAGAGAGAGAGGGCGAGAAACGGAGAGAGAGAGAGGGCGAGAAATGGAAAAAGAGAGAGAGAGGGCGAGAAACGGAGAGAGAGAGAGAGAGGGCGAGAAACGGAGAGAGAGAGAGACAGACAGAGGGTGAGAAATGGAGAAAGAGAGAGAGAGGGCGAGAAACGGAGAGAGAGAGAGACAGACAGAGGGTGAGAAATGGAGAAAGAGAGAGAGAGGGCGAGAAACGGAGAGAGAGAGAGACAGACAGAGGGTGAGAAATGGAGAAAGAGAGAGAGAGGGCGAGAAACGGAGAGAGAGAGAGACAGACAGAGGGTGAGAAATGGTGAGAGGGAGAGAGAGGGCGAGAAACGGAGAGAGAGAGAGACAGAGGGTGAGAAACGGAGAGAGAGAGAGACAGAGAGGGTGAGAAACGGAGAGAGAGAGAGACAGAGGGTGAGAAACGGAGAGAGCGAGAGACAGAGAGGGTGAGAAACGGAGAGAGAGAGAGACAGAGGGTGAGAAACGGAGAGAGCGAGAGACAGAGAGGGTGAGAAACGGAGAGTAAGAGAGAACAAAGGGAGAGAAACGGAGAAAGAGAGAGACAGAGAGGGTGAGAAACAGAGAGAGTGAGAGAGAGAGAGAAACTGAGAGAGAAAGAGAGAGGACGAGAAACGAAGAGAGGGAGAGAGACAGAGGGCGAGAAACGGAGAGAGAGAGAGACAGAGAACGAGAAACTGAGAGAGAAAGAGAAAGGACGAGAAACGGAGAGAGGGAGAGAGACAGAGGGCGAGAAACGGAGAGGTAGAGAGAGGGCGAGAAACGGAGAGAAAGAGAGAGGGCGAGAAACGGAGAGAAAGAGAGAGGACGAGAAACGGAGAAAGAGAGAGAGACAGAGGGCGAGAAACGGAGAGAGAGAGGGAGACAGAGGGCGAGAAAAGGAGAGAGAGAGAGACAGAGGGTGAGAATCGGAGAGAGAGAGAGAGACAGAGGGCGAGAAAAGGAGAGAGAGAGAGAGACAGACACAGAGGGTGAGAAACGGAGATAGAGAGAGACAGAGGGTGAGAAACGGAGAGAGAGAGAGAGAGACAGAGGGTGAGAAACGGAGAGAGAGAGAGAGACAGAGGGTGAGAATCGGAGAGAGAGAGAGAGAGACAGAGGGTGAGAAACGGAGAGAGAGAGAGAGAGACAGAGGGTGAGAAACGGAGAGAGAGAGAGAGACAGAGGGTGAGAATCGGAGAGAGAGAGATAGACAGAGGGTGAGAAACGGAGATAGAGAGAGACGCAGAGGGTGAGAATCGGAGATAGAGAGAGACAGAGGGTGAGAATCGGAGATAGAGAGAGACAGAGGGTGAGAATCGGAGATAGAGAGAGAGACGCAGAGGGTGAGAAACGGAGAGAGAGAGAGACAGAGGGTGAGAAACGGAGATAGAGAGAGACGCAGAGGGTGAGAATCGGAGAGAGAGAGAGAGACAGAGGGTGAGAAACGGAGATAGAGAGAGACGCAGAGGGTGAGAATCGGAGAGAGAGAGAGACAGAGGGCGAGAAACGGAGAGAGAGAGACAGAGAGCGAGAGACACAGAGGGTGAGAATCGGAGAGAGAGAGAGAGAGGCAGAGAGAGAGAGGGGGTGAGAAATGGAGAGAGAGAGAGACAGAGGGTGAGAATCGGAGAGAGAGAGAGACAGAGGGTGAGAAACGGAGAGAGAGAGACAGAGAGAGAGAGACGCAGAGGGTGAGAATCGGAGAGAGAGAGAGACAGAGGGTGAGAATAGGAGAGAGAGACAGAGAGGGTGAGAATCGGAGAGAGAGAGAGACAGAGGGTGAGAATCGGAGAGAGAGAGACAGAGAGAGAGAGACGCAGAGGGTGAGAAACGGAGAGAGAGCGAGACGCAGAGGGTGAGAATCGGAGAGAGAGAGAGATAGAGGGTGAGAAACGGAGATAGAGAGAGATAGAGGGTGAGAAACGGAGATAGAGAGAGACAGAGGGTGAGAATCGGAGATAGAGAGAGATAGAGGGTGAGAAACGGAGATAGAGAGAGACAGAGGGTGAGAATCGGAGAGAGAGAGAGACGCAGAGAGTGAGAAACGGAGATAGAGAGAGACGCAGAGGGTGAGAATCGGAGAGAGAGAGAGATAGAGGGTGAGAAACGGAGATAGAGAGAGATAGAGGGTGAGAAACGGAGATAGAGAGAGACAGAGGGTGAGAATCGGAGAGAGAGAGAGACGCAGAGAGTGAGAAACGGAGATAGAGAGAGACGCAGAGGGTGAGAATCGGAGAGAGAGAGAGATAGAGGGTGAGAAACGGAGATAGAGAGAGACGCAGAGAGTGAGAATCGGAAAGAGAGAGAGAGACAGAGGGTGAGAAACGGAGATAGAGAGAGACACAGAGGGTGAGAATCGGAGAGAGAGAGAGACAGAGGGTGAGAAACGGAGAGAGAGAGACAGAGAGAGAGAGACGCAGAGGGTGAGAATCGGAGAGAGAGAGAAACAGAGGGTGAGAATCGGAGAGAGAGAGAGACACAGAGGGTGAGAATCGGAGAGAGAGAGAGATAGAGGGTGAGAAACGGAGATAGAGAGAGATAGAGGGTGAGAAACGGAGATAGAGAGAGACAGAGGGTGAGAATCGGAGAGAGAGAGAGACGCAGAGAGTGAGAAACGGAGATAGAGAGAGACGCAGAGGGTGAGAATCGGAGAGAGAGAGAGATAGAGGGTGAGAAACGGAGATAGAGAGAGACGCAGAGAGTGAGAATCGGAAAGAGAGAGAGAGACAGAGGGTGAGAAACGGAGATAGAGAGAGACAGAGGGTGAGAATCGGAGATAGAGAGAGAGAGACAGAGGGTGAGAAACGGAGAGAGAGAGAGACAGAGGGTGAGAAACGGAGAGAGAGAGAGAGACACAGAGGGTGAGAATCGGAGAGAGAGACAGAGGGTGAGAATCGGAGAGAGCGAGAGACACAGAGGGTGAGATTCGGAGAGAGAGAGAGACACAGAGGGTGAGAATCGGAGAGAGAGAGGGTGAGAATCGGAGAGAGAGAGACAGAGAGGGTGAGAAACGGAGAGAGAGAGACGCAGAGGGTGAGAAACGGAGATAGAGAGAGACAGAGGGTGAGAATCGGAGATAGAGAGAGAGACGCAGAGGGTGAGAAACGGAGAGAGAGACGCAGAGGGTGAGAAACGGAGATAGAGAGAGACAGAGGGTGAGAAACGGAGAGAGAGAGAGACAGAGGGTGAGAAACGGAGAGAGAGAGGGAGAGACAGAGACAGAGAGCGAGAGACACAGAGGGTGAGAATCGGAGAGAGAGAGAGACAGACAGAGAGAGAGACAGAGAGAGAGAGGTGGTGAGAAATGGAGAGAGAGAGAGACAGAGGGTGAGAATCGGAGAGAGAGAGAGACAGAGGGAGAGAAACGGAGAGAGAGAGACAGAGAGAGAGAGACGCAGAGGGTGAGAATCGGTGAGAGAGACACAGAGAGCGAGAGACACAGAGGGTGAGAATCGGAGAGACAGAGAGAGAGACAGAGAGAGAGACAGAGAGAGAGAGGGGGTGAGAAATGGAGAGAGAGAGAGACAGAGGGTGAGAATCGGAGAGAGAGAGAGACAGAGGGTGAGAAACGGAGAGAGAGAGACAGAGAGAGAGAGACGCAGAGGGTGAGAATCGGAGAGAGAGAGAGACAGAGGGTGAGAATAGGAGAGAGAGACAGAGAGGGTGAGAATCGGAGAGAGAGAGAGACAGAGGGTGAGAATCGGAGAGAGAGAGACAGAGAGAGAGAGACGCAGAGGGTGAGAAACGGAGAGAGAGCGAGACGCAGAGGGTGAGAATCGGAGAGAGAGAGAGACAGAGGGTGAGAAACGGAGAGAGAGAGACAGAGAGAGAGAGACGCAGAGGGTGAGAATCGGAGAGAGAGAGAGACAGAGGGTGAGAATCGGAGAGAGAGAGAGACACAGAGGGTGAGAATCGGAGAGAGAGAGAGACGCAGTGGGTGAGAATCGGAGAGAGAGAGAGACAGAGGGTGAGAATCGGAGAGAGAGAGAGACACAGAGGGTGAGAATCGGAGAGAGAGAGAGACGCAGAGGGTGAGAATCGGAGAGAGAGAGAGACAGAGGGTGAGAATCGGAGAGAGAGAGAGAGACAGAGGGTGAGAAACGGAGATAGAGAGAGACAGAGGGTGAGAAACGGAGAGAGAGAGAGACGCAGAGGGTGAGAATCGGAGATAGAGAGAGAGACGCAGAGGGTGAGAAACGGAGAGAGAGAGAGACAGAGGGTGAGAATCGGAGAGAGAGAGAGACAGAGGGTGAGAAACGGAGAGAGAGAGAGAGAGAGACAGAGGGTGAGAATCGGAGAGAGAGAGAGGGACAGAGGGCGAGAAATGGAGAGAGAGAGACAGAGAGAGAGACGCAGAGGGTGAGAATCGGAGAGAGAGAGAGACAGAGGGTGAGAAACGGAGAGAGAGAGACAGAGAGAGAGAGAGGGGTGAGAAATGGAGAGAGAGAGAGACAGAGGGTGAGAATCGGAGGGAGAGAGAGACAGAGGGTGAGAAACGGAGAGAGAGAGAGACAGAGGGTGAGAATCGGAGAGAGAGAGAGACGCAGAGAGTGAGAAACGGAGATAGAGAGAGACGCAGAGGGTGAGAATCGGAGAGAGAGAGAGAGAGGCAGAGAGAGAGAGGGGGTGAGAAATGGAGAGAGAGAGAGACAGAGGGTGAGAATCGGAGAGAGAGAGAGACAGAGGGTGAGAAACGGAGAGAGAGAGACAGAGAGAGAGAGACGCAGAGGGTGAGAATCGGAGAGAGAGAGAGACAGAGGGTGAGAAACGGAGATAGAGAGAGATAGAGGGTGAGAAACGGAGATAGAGAGAGACAGAGGGTGAGAATCGGAGAGAGAGAGAGACGCAGAGAGTGAGAAACGGAGATAGAGAGAGACGCAGAGGGTGAGAATCGGAGAGAGAGAGAGATAGAGGGTGAGAAACGGAGATAGAGAGAGATGGAGGGTGAGAAACGGAGATAGAGAGAGACAGAGGGTGAGAATCGGAGAGAGAGAGAGACGCAGAGAGTGAGAAACGGAGATAGAGAGAGACGCAGAGGGTGAGAATCGGAGAGAGAGAGAGATAGAGGGTGAGAAACGGAGATAGAGAGAGACGCAGAGAGTGAGAATCGGAAAGAGAGAGAGAGACAGAGGGTGAGAAACGGAGATAGAGAGAGACACAGAGGGTGAGAATCGGAGAGAGAGAGAGACAGAGGGTGAGAAACGGAGAGAGAGAGACAGAGAGAGAGAGACGCAGAGGGTGAGAATCGGAGAGAGAGAGAAACAGAGGGTGAGAATCGGAGAGAGAGAGAGACACAGAGGGTGAGAATCGGAGAGAGAGAGAGATAGAGGGTGAGAAACGGAGATAGAGAGAATTAGAGGGTGAGAAACGGAGATAGAGAGAGACAGAGGGTGAGAATCGGAGAGAGAGAGAGACGCAGAGAGTGAGAAACGGAGATAGAGAGAGACGCAGAGGGTGAGAATCGGAGAGAGAGAGAGATAGAGGGTGAGAAACGGAGATAGAGAGAGACGCAGAGAGTGAGAATCGGAAAGAGAGAGAGAGACAGAGGGTGAGAAACGGAGATAGAGAGAGACAGAGGGTGAGAATCGGAGATAGAGAGAGAGAGACAGAGGGTGAGAAACGGAGAGAGAGAGAGACAGAGGGTGAGAAACGGAGAGAGAGAGAGAGACACAGAGGGTGAGAATCGGAGAGAGAGACAGAGGGTGAGAATCGGAGAGAGCGAGAGACACAGAGGGTGAGATTCGGAGAGAGAGAGAGACACAGAGGGTGAGAATCGGAGAGAGAGAGGGTGAGAATCGGAGAGAGAGAGACAGAGAGGGTGAGAAACGGAGAGAGAGAGACGCAGAGGGTGAGAAACGGAGATAGAGAGAGACAGAGGGTGAGAATCGGAGATAGAGAGAGAGACGCAGAGGGTGAGAAACGGAGAGAGAGACGCAGAGGGTGAGAAACGGAGATAGAGAGAGACAGAGGGTGAGAAACGGAGAGAGAGAGAGACAGAGGGTGAGAAACGGAGAGAGAGAGGGAGAGACAGAGACAGAGAGCGAGAGACACAGAGGGTGAGAATCGGAGAGAGAGAGAGACAGACAGAGAGAGAGACAGAGAGAGAGAGGTGGTGAGAAATGGAGAGAGAGAGAGACAGAGGGTGAGAATCGGAGAGAGAGAGAGACAGAGGGAGAGAAACGGAGAGAGAGAGACAGAGAGAGAGAGACGCAGAGGGTGAGAATCGGTGAGAGAGACACAGAGAGCGAGAGACACAGAGGGTGAGAATCGGAGAGACAGAGAGAGAGACAGAGAGAGAGACAGAGAGAGAGAGGGGGTGAGAAATGGAGAGAGAGAGAGACAGAGGGTGAGAATCGGAGAGAGAGAGAGACAGAGGGTGAGAAACGGAGAGAGAGAGACAGAGAGAGAGAGACGCAGAGGGTGAGAATCGGAGAGAGAGAGAGACAGAGGGTGAGAATAGGAGAGAGAGACAGAGAGGGTGAGAATCGGAGAGAGAGAGAGACAGAGGGTGAGAATCGGAGAGAGAGAGACAGAGAGAGAGAGAGACGCAGAGGGTGAGAAACGGAGAGAGAGCGAGACGCAGAGGGTGAGAATCGGAGAGAGAGAGAGACAGAGGGTGAGAAACGGAGAGAGAGAGACAGAGAGAGAGAGACGCAGAGGGTGAGAATCGGAGAGAGAGAGAGACAGAGGGTGAGAATCGGAGAGAGAGAGACACACAGAGGGTGAGAATCGGAGAGAGAGAGAGACGCAGAGGGTGAGAATCGGAGAGAGAGAGAGACAGAGGGTGAGAATCGGAGAGAGAGAGAGACACAGAGGGTGAGAATCGGAGAGAGAGAGAGACGCAGAGGGTGAGAATCGGAGAGAGAGAGAGACAGAGGGTGAGAATCGGAGAGAGAGAGAGAGACAGAGGGTGAGAAACGGAGATAGAGAGAGACAGAGGGTGAGAAACGGAGAGAGAGAGAGACGCAGAGGGTGAGAATCGGAGATAGAGAGAGAGACGCAGAGGGTGAGAAACGGAGAGAGAGAGAGACAGAGGGTGAGAATCGGAGAGAGAGAGAGACAGAGGGTGAGAAACGGAGAGAGAGAGAGAGAGAGACAGAGGGTGAGAATCGGAGAGAGAGAGAGGGACAGAGGGCGAGAAATGGAGAGAGAGAGACAGAGAGAGAGACGCAGAGGGTGAGAATCGGAGAGAGAGAGAGACAGAGGGTGAGAAACGGAGAGAGAGAGACAGAGAGAGAGAGAGGGGTGAGAAATGGAGAGAGAGAGAGACAGAGGGTGAGAATCGGAGGGAGAGAGAGACAGAGGGTGAGAAACGGAGAGAGAGAGAGAGAGAGAGACGCAGAGGGTGAGAAACGGAGAGAGAGAGAGACGCAGAGGGTGAGAAACGGAGAGAGAGAGGGGGAGAGAGAGACAGAGAGCGAGAGACACAGAGGGTGAGAATCGGAGAGAGAGAGAGAGACAGAGGGTGAGAAACGGAGAGAGAGAGAGACGCAGAGGGTGAGAAACGGAGAGAGAGAGGGGGAGAGAGAGACAGAGAGCGAGAGACACAGAGGGTGAGAATCGGAGAGAGAGAGAGAGACAGAGGGTGAGAAACGGAGAGAGAGAGAGAGACAGAGGGTGAGAAACGAAGAGAGAGAGAGACGCAGAGGGTGAGAATCGGAGAGAGAGAGAGACAGAGAGGGTGAGAATCGGAGAGAGAGAGAGACAGAGAGGGTGAGAATCGGAGAGAGAGAGAGACGCAGAGGGTGAGAAACGGAGAGAGAGAGACAGGGTGAGAAACGGAGAGAGAGAGACAGAGGGTCAGAAACGGAGAGAGAGAGAGACACAGAGGGTGAGAAACGGAGAGAGAGAGAGACAGAGAGGGTGAGAATCGGAGAGAGAGAGAGACAGAGAGGGTGAGAATCGGAGAGAGAGAGAGACAGAGAGGGTGAGAATCGGAGAGAGAGAGAGACAGAGAGGGTGAGAATCGGAGAGAGAGAGAGACAGACAGAGGGTGAGAAACGGAGAGAGAGAGAGACAGAGAGGGTGAGAATCGGAGAGAGAGAGAGACAGACAGAGGGTGAGAAACGGAGAGAGAGAGAGACAGAGAGGGTGAGAATCGGAGAGAGAGAGACAGAGAGGGTGAGAATCGGAGAGAGAGAGAGACAGAGAGGGTGAGAATCGGAGAGAGAGAGAGACAGAGAGGGTGAGAATCGGAGAGAGAGAGAGACAGAGAGGGTGAGAATCGGAGAGAGAGAGAGACAGAGAGGGTGAGAATCGGAGAGAGAGAGAGACGCAGAGGGTGAGAATCGGAGAGAGAGAGAGACGCAGAGGGTGAGAATCGGAGAGAGAGAGAGACAGAGGGTGAGAAACGAAGATAGAGAGAGACAGAGGGTGAGAAACGGAGATAGAGAGAGACGCAGAGGGTGAGAATCGGAGAGAGAGAGAGAGACAGAGGGTGAGAAACGGAGAGAGAGAGAGACAGAGGGTGAGAAACGGAGAGAGAGAGAGAGAGAGACAGAGGGTGAGAAACGGAGAGAGAGAGAGACGCAGAGGGTGAGAAACGGAGATAGAGAGAGACACAGAGGGTGAGAATCGGAGAGAGAGAGAGACAGGGTGAGAAACGGAGAGAGAGAGAGACAGAGGGTGAGAAACGGAGAGAGAGAGAGACAGAGGGTGAGAAACGGAGAGAGCGAGAGACAGAGAGGGTGAGAAACGGAGAGAGAGAGGGAGAGACAGAGACAGAAAGCGAGAGACACAGAGGGTGAGAATCGGAGAGAGAGAGAGAGACAGAGAGTGAGAAACGGAGAGAGAGAGAGAGACAGAGGGTGAGAAACGGAGATAGAGAGAGACAGAGGGTGAGAAACGGAGATAGAGAGAGACGCAGAGGGTGAGAATCGGAGAGAGAGAGAGACGCAGAGGGTGAGAATCGGAGAGAGAGAGAGAGACGCAGAGGGTGAGAATCGGAGAGAGAGAGAGACAGAGGGTGAGAAACGAAGATAGAGAGAGACAGAGGGTGAGAAACGGAGATAGAGAGAGACGCAGAGGGTGAGAATCGGAGAGAGAGAGAGAGACAGAGGGTGAGAAACGGAGAGAGAGAGACAGAGGGTGAGAAACGGAGAGAGAGAGAGAGAGAGACAGAGGGTGAGAATTGAAGAGAGAGAGACAGAGGGTGAGAAACGGAGATAGAGAGAGACGCAGAGGGTGAGAATCGGAGAGAGAGAGACAGAGGGTGAGAAACGGAGAGAGAGAGACAGAGGGTGAGAAACGGAGATAGAGAGAGACGCAGAGTGTGAGAATCGGAGAGAGAGCGAGAGACAGAGGGTGAGAAATGGAGAGAGAGAGAGACAGAGGGTGAGAAACGGAGAGAGAGACAGAGAGGGTGAGAATCGGAGAGAGAGAGGGAAAGAGAGAGACAGAGAGCGAGAGACACAGAGGGTGAGAATCGGAGAGAGAGAGAGACAGAGGGTGAGTAACGGAGAAAGAGACAGAGACAGAGGGTGAGAAACGGAGAGAGAGAGAGAGACAGAGGGTGAGAATCGGAGAGAGAGAGAGACAGAGGGTGAGAAACGGAGAGAGAGAGAGACACAGAGGGTGAGAAACGGAGAGAGAGCGAGACGCAGAGGGTGAGAATCGGAGAGAGAGAGAGACAGAGGGTGAGAAACGGAGAGAGAGAGAGACACAGAGGGTGAGAAACGGAGAGAGAGAGAGACAGAGGGTGAGAAACGGAGATAGAGAGAGACGCAGAGGGTGAGAATCGGAGAGAGAGAGAGACAGAGGGTGAGAAACGGAGATAGAGAGAGACAGAGGGTGAGAAACGGAGAGAGAGCGAGACGCAGAGGGTGAGAATCGGAGAGAGAGAGAGACAGAGAGGGTGAGAATCGGAGAGAGAGAGAGACAGAGAGGGTGAGAATCGGAGAGAGAGAGAGACAGACAGAGGGTGAGAAACGGAGAGAGAGAGAGACAGAGAGGGTGAGAATCGGAGAGAGAGAGAGACAGACAGAGGGTGAGAAACGGAGAGAGAGAGAGACAGAGAGGGTGAGAATCGGAGAGAGAGAGAGACAGAGAGGGTGAGAATCGGAGAGAGAGAGAGACAGAGAGGGTGAGAATCGGAGAGAGAGAGAGACAGAGAGGGTGAGAATCGGAGAGAGAGAGAGACAGAGAGGGTGAGAATCGGAGAGAGAGAGAGACAGAGAGGGTGAGAATCGGAGAGAGAGAGAGACGCAGAGGGTGAGAATCGGAGAGAGAGAGAGAGACGCAGAGGGTGAGAATCGGAGAGAGAGAGAGACAGAGGGTGAGAAACGAAGATAGAGAGAGACAGAGGGTGAGAAACGGAGATAGAGAGAGACGCAGAGGGTGAGAATCGGAGAGAGAGAGAGAGACAGAGGGTGAGAAACGGAGAGAGAGAGACAGAGGGTGAGAAACGGAGAGAGAGAGAGAGAGAGACAGAGGGTGAGAAACGGAGAGAGAGAGAGACGCAGAGGGTGAGAAACGGAGATAGAGAGAGACACAGAGGGTGAGAATCGGAGAGAGAGAGAGACAGGGTGAGAAACGGAGAGAGAGAGAGACAGAGGGTGAGAAACGGAGAGAGAGAGAGACAGAGGGTGAGAAACGGAGAGAGCGAGAGACAGAGAGGGTGAGAAACGGAGAGAGAGAGGGAGAGACAGAGACAGAGAGCGAGAGACACAGAGGGTGAGAATCGGAGAGAGAGAGAGAGACAGAGAGTGAGAAACGGAGAGAGAGAGAGAGACAGAGGGTGAGAAACGGAGATAGAGAGAGACAGAGGGTGAGAAACGGAGATAGAGAGAGACGCAGAGGGTGAGAATCGGAGAGAGAGCGAGAGACAGAGGTTGAGAATTGGAGAGAGAGAGAGACAGAGGGTGAGAAACGGAGATAGAGAGAGACGCAGAGGGTGAGAATCGGAGAGAGAGAGACATAGGGTGAGAAACGGAGAGAGAGAGAGACAGAGGGTGAGAAACGGAGATAGAGAGAGACGCAGAGTGTGAGAATCGGAGAGAGAGCGAGAGACAGAGGGTGAGAAATGGAGAGAGAGAGAGACAGAGGGTGAGAAACGGAGAGAGAGACAGAGAGGGTGAGAATCGGTGAGAGAGAGGGAAAGAGAGAGACAGAGAGCGAGAGACACAGAGGGTGAGAATCGGAGAGAGAGAGAGACAGAGGGTGAGTAACGGAGAAAGAGACAGAGACAGAGGGTGAGAAACGGAGAGAGAGAGAGAGACAGAGGGTGAGAATCGGAGAGAGAGAGAGACAGAGGGTGAGAAACGGAGAGAGAGAGAGACACAGAGGGTGAGAAACGGAGAGAGAGCGAGACGCAGAGGGTGAGAATCGGAGAGAGAGAGAGACAGAGGGTGAGAAACGGAGAGAGAGAGAGACAGAGGGTGAGAAACGGAGAGAGAGAGAGACAGAGGGTGAGAAACGGAGAGAGAGAGAGACAGAGGGTGAGAAACGGAGATAGAGAGAGACGCAGAGGGTGAGAATCGGAGAGAGAGAGAGACAGAGGGTGAGAAACGGAGATAGAGAGAGACAGAGGGTGAGAAACGGAGAGAGAGCGAGACGCAGAGGGTGAGAATCGGAGAGAGAGAGAGACAGAGGGTGAGAAACGGAGATAGAGAGAGACGCAGAGGGTGAGAATCGGAAAGAGAGAGAGAGACAGAGGGTGAGAAACGGAGAGAGAGAGAGACGCAGAGGGTGAGAATCGGAAAGAGAGAGAGAGACAGAGGGTGAGAAACGGAGAGAGAGAGAGACGCAGAGGGTGAGAAACGGAGAGAGAGAGAGACAGAGGGTGAGAAACGGAGAGAGAGCGAGACGCAGAGGGTGAGAATCGGAGAGAGAGAGAGACAGAGGGTGAGATACGGAGATAGAGAGAGACGCAGAGGGTGAGAATCGGAAAGAGAGAGAGAGACAGAGGGTGAGAAACGGAGAGAGAGAGAGACGCAGAGGGTGAGAATCGGAAAGAGAGAGAGAGACAGAGGGTGAGAAACGGAGAGAGAGAGAGATGCAGAGGGTGAGAAACGGAGATAGAGAGAGACAGAGGGTGAGAAACGGAGATAGAGAGAGACGCAGAGGGTGAGAATCGGAGAGAGAGAGAGACAGAGGGTGAGTAACGGAGATAGAGAGAAACACAGAGGGTGAGAAACAGAGATAGAGAGAGACAGAGGGTGAGAATCGGAGAGAGAGAGAGACAGAGGGTGAGAAACGGAGATAGAGGGAGACGCAGAGGGTGAGAATCGGAGAGAGAGAGAGACAGAGGGTGAGAAACGGAGAGAGAGAGAGACGCAGAGGGTGAGAATCAGAGAGAGAGAGACAGAGAGAGAGAGACAGAGAGAGGGAGAGGGGGTGAGAAATGGAGAGAGAGAGAGACAGAGGGTGAGAATCGGAGAGAGAGAGACAGAGGGCGAGAAACGGAGAGAGAGAGAGACACAGAGGGTGAGAAACGGAGAGAGAGAGAGAGACAGAGGGTGAGAAACGGAGAGGGAGAGAGAGAGAGGGAGAGAGAGACAGAGAGCGAGAGACACAGTGGGTGAGAATCGGAGAGAGAGAGAGAGACAGAGGGTGAGAAACGGAGAGAGAGACAGAGAGAGAGAGACGCAGAGGGTGAGAATCGGATAGAGAGAGAGACAGAGGGTGAGAATCGGAGAGAGAGACAGAGAGGGTGAGAATCGGAGAGAGAGACACAGAGGGTGAGAATCGGAGATAGAGAGAGACAGAGGGTGAGAATCGGAGAGAGAGAGAGAGAGACAGAGGGTGAGAAACGGAGAGAGAGAGAGACAGATGGTGAGAAACGGAGAGAGAGAGAGACACAGAGGGTGAGAATCGGAGAGAGAGAGACAGAGGGTGAGAATCGGAGAGAGAGAGAGACACAGAGGGTGAGATTCGGAGAGAGAGAGAGACACAGAGGGTGAGAATCGGAGAGAGAGAGGGTGAGAATCGGAGAGAGAGAGACAGAGAGGGTGAGAAACGGAGAGAGAGAGAGACGCAGAGGGTGAGAAACGGAGAGAGAGAGGGGGAGAGAGAGACAGAGAGCGAGAGACACAGAGGGTGAGAATCGGAGAGAGAGAGAGAGACAGAGGGTGAGAAACGGAGAGAGAGAGAGAGACAGAGGGTGAGAAACGAAGAGAGAGAGAGACGCAGAGGGTGAGAATCGGAGAGAGAGAGAGACAGAGAGGGTGAGAATCGGAGAGAGAGAGAGACAGAGAGGGTGAGAATCGGAGAGAGAGAGAGACGCAGAGGGTGAGAATCGGAGAGAGAGAGAGACGCAGAGGGTGAGAAACGGAGAGAGAGAGACAGGGTGAGAAACGGAGAGAGAGAGACAGAGGGTGAGAAACGGAGAGAGAGAGAGACACAGAGGGTGAGAATCGGAGAGAGAGCGAGACGCAGAGGGTGAGAATCGGAGAGAGAGAGAGACAGGGTGAGAAACGGAGAGAGAGAGAGACAGAGGGTGAGAAACGGAGAGAGAGAGAGACAGAGGGTGAGAAACGGAGAGAGCGAGAGACAGAGGGTGAGAAACGGAGAGAGCGAGAGACAGAGAGGGTGAGAAACGGAGAGAGAGAGGGAGAGACAGAGACAGAGAGCGAGAGACACAGAGGGTGAGAATCGGAGAGAGAGAGAGAGACAGAGAGTGAGAAACGGAGATAGAGAGAGACAGAGGGTGAGAAACGGAGATAGAGAGAGACGCAGAGGGTGAGAATCGGAGAGAGAGCGAGAGACAGAGGGTGAGAATTCGAGAGAGAGAGAGACAGAGGGTGAGAAACGGAGATAGAGAGAGACGCAGAGGGTGAGAATCGGAGAGAGAGAGACAGAGGGTGAGAAACGGAGAGAGAGAGAGACAGAGGGTGAGAAACGGAGATAGAGAGAGACGCAGAGGGTGAGAAGCGGAGAGAGAGAGAGAGACAGGGGGTGAGAAACGGAGAGAGAGAGAGACAGAGGGTGAGAAACGGAGAGAGAGAGAGACGCAGAGGGTGAGAAACGGAGAGAGAGAGGGGGAGAGATAGACAGAGAGCGAGAGACACAGAGGGTGACAATCGGAGAGAGAGAGAGAGACAGAGGGTGAGAAACGGAGAGAGAGAGAGAGACAGAGGGTGAGATTCGGAGAGAGAGAGAGACACAGAGGGTGAGAATCGGAGAGAGAGAGGTTGAGAATCGGAGAGAGAGAGACAGAGAGGGTGAGAAACGGAGAGAGAGAGAGACGCAGAGGGTGAGAAACGGAGAGAGAGAGAGACAGAGGGTGAGAAACGGAGAGAGAGAGTGACAGAGGGTGAGAAACGGAGAGAGAGAGAGACAGAGGGTGAGAAACGGAGAGAGAGAGGGGGAGAGAGAGACAAAGAGCGAGAGACACAGAGGGTGAGAATCGGAGAGAGAGAGAGAGACAGAGGGTGAGAAACGGAGAGAGAGAGAGACGCAGAGGGTGAGAAACGGAGAGAGAGAGGGGGAGAGAGAGACAGAGAGCGAGAGACACAGAGGGTGAGAATCGGAGAGAGAGAGAGAGACAGAGGGTGAGAAACGGAGAGAGAGAGAGAGACAGAGGGTGAGAAACGAAGAGAGAGAGAGACGCAGAGGGTGAGAATCGGAGAGAGAGAGAGAGACAGAGAGGGTGAGAATCGGAGAGAGAGAGAGACAGAGAGGGTGAGAATCGGAGAGAGAGAGAGACGCAGAGGGTGAGAATCGGAGAGAGAGAGAGACGCAGAGGGTGAGAAACGGAGGGAGAGAGACAGGGTGAGAAACGGAGAGAGAGAGACAGAGGGTGAGAAACGGAGAGAGAGAGAGACACAGAGGGTGAGAATCGGAGAGAGAGCGAGACGCAGAGGGTGAGAAACGGAGAGAGAGAGACACACAGAGGGTGAGAATCGGAGCGAGAGAGAGACAGACAGAGGGTGAGAAACGGAGAGAGAGAGAGACAGAGAGGGTGAGAAACGGAGAGAGAGAGGGAGAGACAGAGACAGAGAGCGAGAGACACAGAGGGTGAGAATTGGTAGAGAGAGAGAGAGACAGAGGGTGAGAAACGGAGAGAGAGAGAGACAGAGGGTGAGAAATGAAGATAGAGAGAGACAGAGGGTGAGAAACGGAGATAGAGAGAGACGCAGAGGGTGAGAATCGGAGAGAGAGAGAGAGACAGAGGGTGAGAAACGGAGAGAGAGAGAGACAGAGGGTGAGAAACGGAGAGAGAGAGAGACGCAGAGGGTGAGAAACGGAGATAGAGAGAGACACAGAGGGTGAGAATCGGAGAGAGAGAGAGACAGGGTGAGAAACGGAGAGAGAGAGAGACAGAGGGTGAGAAACGGAGAGAGAGAGAGACAGAGGGTGAGAAACGGAGAGAGCGAGAGACAGAGAGGGTGAGAAACGGAGAGAGAGAGGGAGAGACAGAGACAGAGAGCGAGAGACACAGAGGGTGAGAATCGGAGAGAGAGAGAGAGACAGAGGGTGAGAAACGGAGATAGAGAGAGACAGAGGGTGAGAAACGGAGATAGAGAGAGACGCAGAGGGTGAGAATCGGAGAGAGAGCGAGAGACAGAGGGTGAGAATCGGAGAGAGAGAGAGACAGAGGGTGAGAAACAGAGATAGAGAGAGACGCAGAGGGTGAGAATCGGAGAGAGAGAGACAGAGGGTGAGAAACGGAGAGAGAGAGACAGAGGGTGAGAAACGGAGATAGAGAGAGACGCAGAGGGTGAGAATCGGAGAGAGAGAGAGAGACAGAGGGTGAGAAACGGAGAGAGAGAGAGACAGAGGGTGAGAAACGGAGAGAGAGAGAGACAGAGAGGGTGAGAAACGGAGAGAGAGAGGGAAAGAGAGAGACAGAGAGCGAGAGACACAGAGGGTGAGAATCGGAGAGAGAGAGAGACAGAGGGTGAGAAACGGAGAGAGAGAGACAGAGGGTGAGAAACGGAGATAGAGAGAGACGCAGAGGGTGAGAATCGGAGAGAGAGGGAGAGAGAGACAGAGGGCGAGAAACGGAGAGAGAGAGGGAGAGAGAGAGACAGAGAGCGAGAGACACAGAGGGTGAGAATCGGAGAGAGAGAGACAGAGACAGAGAGAGGGTGAGAAACGGAGAGGAGGAGAGAGGGCGAGTAACGGAGAAAGAGACAGAGACAGAGGGTGAGAAACGGAGAAAGAGAGAGAGAGCGACAGAGGGTGAGAATCGGAGAGAGAGAGAGACAGAGGGTGAGTAACGGAGATAGAGAGAAACACAGAGGGTGAGAAACAGAGATAGAGAGAGACAGAGGGTGAGAATCGGAGAGAGAGAGAGACAGAGGGTGAGAAACGGAGATAGAGGGAGACGCAGAGGGTGAGAATCGGAGAGAGAGAGAGACAGAGGGTGAGAAACGGAGAGAGAGAGAGACGCAGAGGGTGAGAATCAGAGAGAGAGAGACAGAGAGAGAGAGACAGAGAGAGGGAGAGGGGGTGAGAAATGGAGAGAGAGAGAGACAGAGGGTGAGAATCGGAGAGAGAGAGACAGAGGGCGAGAAACGGAGAGAGAGAGAGACACAGAGGGTGAGAAACGGAGAGAGAGAGAGAGACAGAGGGTGAGAAACGGAGAGGGAGAGAGAGAGAGGGAGAGAGAGACAGAGAGCGAGAGACACAGTGGGTGAGAATCGGAGAGAGAGAGAGAGACAGAGGGTGAGAAACGGAGAGAGAGAGAGACAGAGGGTGAGAATCGGAGAGAGAGACAGAGAGGGTGAGAATCGGAGAGAGAGACACAGAGGGTGAGAATCGGAGATAGAGAGAGACAGAGGGTGAGAATCGGAGAGAGAGAGAGAGAGACAGAGGGTGAGAAACGGAGAGAGAGAGAGACAGATGGTGAGAAACGGAGAGAGAGAGAGACACAGAGGGTGAGAATCGGAGAGAGAGAGACAGAGGGTGAGAATCGGAGAGAGAGAGAGACACAGAGGGTGAGATTCGGAGAGAGAGAGAGACACAGAGGGTGAGAATCGGAGAGAGAGAGGGTGAGAATCGGAGAGAGAGAGACAGAGAGGGTGAGAAACGGAGAGAGAGAGAGACGCAGAGGGTGAGAAACGGAGAGAGAGAGGGGGAGAGAGAGACAGAGAGCGAGAGACACAGAGGGTGAGAATCGGAGAGAGAGAGAGAGACAGAGGGTGAGAAACGGAGAGAGAGAGAGAGACAGAGGGTGAGAAACGAAGAGAGAGAGAGACGCAGAGGGTGAGAATCGGAGAGAGAGAGAGACAGAGAGGGTGAGAATCGGAGAGAGAGAGAGACAGAGAGGGTGAGAATCGGAGAGAGAGAGACGCAGAGGGTGAGAATCGGAGAGAGAGAGAGACGCAGAGGGTGAGAAACGGAGAGAGAGAGACAGGGTGAGAAACGGAGAGAGAGAGACAGAGGGTGAGAAACGGAGAGAGAGAGAGACACAGAGGGTGAGAATCGGAGAGAGAGCGAGACGCAGAGGGTGAGAATCGGAGAGAGAGAGAGACAGGGTGAGAAACGGAGAGAGAGAGAGACAGAGGGTGAGAAACGGAGAGAGAGAGAGAGAGACAGAGGGTGAGAAACGGAGAGAGCGAGAGACAGAGAGGGTGAGAAATGGAGAGAGAGAGGGAGAGACAGAGACAGAGAGCGAGAGACACAGAGGGTGAGAATCGGAGAGAGAGAGAGAGACAGAGAGTGAGAAACGGAGATAGAGAGAGACAGAGGGTGAGAAACGGAGATAGAGAGAGACGCAGAGGGTGAGAATCGGAGAGAGAGCGAGAGACAGAGGGTGAGAATTCGAGAGAGAGAGAGAGACAGAGGGTGAGAAACGGAGATAGAGAGAGACGCAGAGGGTGAGAATCGGAGAGAGAGAGAGAGACAGGGGGTGAGAAACGGAGAGAGAGAGAGACAGAGGGTGAGAAACGGAGAGAGAGAGAGACGCAGAGGGTGAGAAACGGAGAGAGAGAGGGGGAGAGATAGACAGAGAGCGAGAGACACAGAGGGTGAGAATCGGAGAGAGAGAGAGAGACAGAGGGTGAGAAACGGAGAGAGAGAGAGAGACAGAGGGTGAGATTCGGAGAGAGAGAGAGACACAGAGGGTGAGAATCGGAGAGAGAGAGGTTGAGAATCGGAGAGAGAGAGACAGAGAGGGTGAGAAACGGAGAGAGAGAGAGACGCAGAGGGTGAGAAACGGAGAGAGAGAGAGACAGAGGGTGAGAAACGGAGAGAGAGAGTGACAGAGGGTGAGAAACGGAGAGAGAGAGAGACAGAGGGTGAGAAACGGAGAGAGAGAGGGGGAGAGAGAGACAAAGAGCGAGAGACACAGAGGGTGAGAATCGGAGAGAGAGAGAGAGACAGAGGGTGAGAAACGGAGAGAGAGAGAGACGCAGAGGGTGAGAAACGGAGAGAGAGAGGGGGAGAGAGAGACAGAGAGCGAGAGACACAGAGGGTGAGAATCGGAGAGAGAGAGAGAGACAGAGGGTGAGAAACGGAGAGAGAGAGAGAGACAGAGGGTGAGAAACGAAGAGAGAGAGAGACGCAGAGGGTGAGAATCGGAGAGAGAGAGAGACAGAGAGGGTGAGAATCGGAGAGAGAGAGAGACAGAGAGGGTGAGAATCGGAGAGAGAGAGAGACGCAGAGGGTGAGAATCGGAGAGAGAGAGAGACGCAGAGGGTGAGAAACGGAGGGAGAGAGACAGGGTGAGAAACGGAGAGAGAGAGACAGAGGGTGAGAAACGGAGAGAGAGAGAGACACAGAGGGTGAGAATCGGAGAGAGAGCGAGACGCAGAGGGTGAGAAACGGAGAGAGAGAGACACACAGAGGGTGAGAATCGGAGCGAGAGAGAGACAGACAGAGGGTGAGAAACGGAGAGAGAGAGAGACAGAGAGGGTGAGAAACGGAGAGAGAGAGGGAGAGACAGAGACAGAGAGCGAGAGACACAGAGGGTGAGAATTGGTAGAGAGAGAGAGAGACAGAGGGTGAGAAACGGAGAGAGAGAGAGACAGAGGGTGAGAAATGAAGATAGAGAGAGACAGAGGGTGAGAAACGGAGATAGAGAGAGACGCAGAGGGTGAGAATCGGAGAGAGAGCGAGAGACAGAGGGTGAGAATTGAAGAGAGAGAGACAGAGGGTGAGAAACGGAGATAGAGAGAGACGCAGAGGGTGAGAATCGGAGAGAGAGAGACAGAGAGGGTGAGAATCGGAGAGAGAGAGAGACAGAGAGGGTGAGAATCGGAGAGAGAGAGAGACAGAGAGGGTGAGAATCGGAGAGAGAGAGAGACAGAGAGGGTGAGAATCGGAGAGAGAGAGAGACAGAGAGGGTGAGAATCGGAGAGAGAGAGAGACGCAGAGGGTGAGAATCGGAGAGAGAGAGAGACGCAGAGGGTGAGAATCGGAGAGAGAGAGAGACAGAGGGTGAGAAACGAAGATAGAGAGAGACAGAGGGTGAGAAACGGAGATAGAGAGAGACGCAGAGGGTGAGAATCGGAGAGAGAGAGAGAGACAGAGGGTGAGAAACGGAGAGAGAGAGAGACAGAGGGTGAGAAACGGAGAGAGAGAGAGAGAGAGACAGAGGGTGAGAAACGGAGAGAGAGAGAGACGCAGAGGGTGAGAAACGGAGATAGAGAGAGACACAGAGGGTGAGAATCGGAGAGAGAGAGAGACAGGGTGAGAAACGGAGAGAGAGAGAGAGACAGAGGGTGAGAAACGGAGAGAGAGAGAGACAGAGGGTGAGAAACGGAGAGAGCGAGAGACAGAGAGGGTGAGAAACGGAGAGAGAGAGGGAGAGACAGAGACAGAAAGCGAGAGACACAGAGGGTGAGAATCGGAGAGAGAGAGAGAGACAGAGAGTGAGAAACGGAGAGAGAGAGAGAGACAGAGGGTGAGAAACGGAGATAGAGAGAGACAGAGGGTGAGAAACGGAGATAGAGAGAGACGCAGAGGGTGAGAATCGGAGAGAGAGCGAGAGACAGAGGGTGAGAATTGAAGAGAGAGAGACAGAGGGTGAGAAACGGAGATAGAGAGAGACGCAGAGGGTGAGAATCGGAGAGAGAGAGACAGAGGGTGAGAAACGGAGAGAGAGAGACAGAGGGTGAGAAACGGAGATAGAGAGAGACGCAGAGTGTGAGAATCGGAGAGAGAGCGAGAGACAGAGGGTGAGAAATGGAGAGAGAGAGAGACAGAGGGTGAGAAACGGAGAGAGAGACAGAGAGGGTGAGAATCGGAGAGAGAGAGGGAAAGAGAGAGACAGAGAGCGAGAGACACAGAGGGTGAGAATCGGAGAGAGAGAGAGACAGAGGGTGAGTAACGGAGAAAGCGACAGAGACAGAGGGTGAGAAACGGAGAGAGAGAGAGAGACAGAGGGTGAGAATCGGAGAGAGAGAGAGACAGAGGGTGAGAAACGGAGAGAGAGAGAGACACAGAGGGTGAGAAACGGAGAGAGAGCGAGACGCAGAGGGTGAGAATCGGAGAGAGAGAGAGACAGAGGGTGAGAAACGGAGAGAGAGAGAGACACAGAGGGTGAGAAACGGAGAGAGAGAGAGACAGAGGGTGAGAAACGGAGATAGAGAGAGACGCAGAGGGTGAGAATCGGAGAGAGAGAGAGACAGAGGGTGAGAAACGGAGATAGAGAGAGACAGAGGGTGAGAAACGGAGAGAGAGCGAGACGCAGAGGGTGAGAATCGGAGAGAGAGAGAGACAGAGAGGGTGAGAATCGGAGAGAGAGAGAGACAGAGAGGGTGAGAATCGGAGAGAGAGAGAGACAGACAGAGGGTGAGAAACGGAGAGAGAGAGAGACAGAGAGGGTGAGAATCGGAGAGAGAGAGAGACAGACAGAGGGTGAGAAACGGAGAGAGAGAGAGACAGAGAGGGTGAGAATCGGAGAGAGAGAGAGACAGAGAGGGTGAGAATCGGAGAGAGAGAGAGACAGAGAGGGTGAGAATCGGAGAGAGAGAGAGACAGAGAGGGTGAGAATCGGAGAGAGAGAGAGACAGAGAGGGTGAGAATCGGAGAGAGAGAGAGACAGAGAGGGTGAGAATCGGAGAGAGAGAGAGACGCAGAGGGTGAGAATCGGAGAGAGAGAGAGAGACGCAGAGGGTGAGAATCGGAGAGAGAGAGAGACAGAGGGTGAGAAACGAAGATAGAGAGAGACAGAGGGTGAGAAACGGAGATAGAGAGAGACGCAGAGGGTGAGAATCGGAGAGAGAGAGAGAGACAGAGGGTGAGAAACGGAGAGAGAGAGAGACAGAGGGTGAGAAACGGAGAGAGAGAGAGAGAGAGACAGAGGGTGAGAAACGGAGAGAGAGAGGGAGAGACAGAGACAGAGAGCGAGAGACACAGAGGGTGAGAATCGGAGAGAGAGAGAGAGACAGAGAGTGAGAAACGGAGAGAGAGAGAGACAGAGGGTGAGAAACGGAGATAGAGAGAGACAGAGGGTGAGAAACGGAGATAGAGAGAGACGCAGAGGGTGAGAATCGGAGAGAGAGCGAGAGACAGAGGTTGAGAATTGGAGAGAGAGAGAGACAGAGGGTGAGAAACGGAGATAGAGAGAGACGCAGAGGGTGAGAATCGGAGAGAGAGAGACAGAGGGTGAGAAACGGAGAGAGAGAGAGACAGAGGGTGAGAAACGGAGATAGAGAGAGACGCAGAGTGTGAGAATCGGAGAGAGAGCGAGAGACAGAGGGTGAGAAATGGAGAGAGAGAGAGACAGAGGGTGAGAAACGGAGAGAGAGACAGAGAGGGTGAGAATCGGTGAGAGAGAGGGAAAGAGAGAGACAGAGAGCGAGAGACACAGAGGGTGAGAATCGGAGAGAGAGAGAGACAGAGGGTGAGTAACGGAGAAAGAGACAGAGACAGAGGGTGAGAAACGGAGAGAGAGAGAGAGACAGAGGGTGAGAATCGGAGAGAGAGAGAGACAGAGGGTGAGAAACGGAGAGAGAGAGAGACACAGAGGGTGAGAAACGGAGACAGAGCGAGACGCAGAGGGTGAGAATCGGAGAGAGAGAGAGACAGAGGGTGAGAAACGGAGAGAGAGAGAGACAGAGGGTGAGAAACGGAGAGAGAGAGAGACAGAGGGTGAGAAACGGAGAGAGAGAGAGACAGAGGGTGAGAAACGGAGATAGAGAGAGACGCAGAGGGTGAGAATCGGAGAGAGAGAGAGACAGAGGGTGAGAAACGGAGATAGAGAGAGACAGAGGGTGAGAAACGGAGAGAGAGCGAGACGCAGAGGGTGAGAATCGGAGAGAGAGAGAGACAGAGGGTGAGAAACGGAGATAGAGAGAGACGCAGAGGGTGAGAATCGGAAAGAGAGAGAGAGACAGAGGGTGAGAAACGGAGAGAGAGAGAGACGCAGAGGGTGAGAATCGGAAAGAGAGAGAGAGACAGAGGGTGAGAAACGGAGAGAGAGAGAGACGCAGAGGGTGAGAAACGGAGAGAGAGAGAGACAGAGGGTGAGAAACGGAGAGAGAGCGAGACGCAGAGGGTGAGAATCGGAGAGAGAGAGAGACAGAGGGTGAGATACGGAGATAGAGAGAGACGCAGAGGGTGAGAATCGGAAAGAGAGAGAGAGACAGAGGGTGAGAAACGGAGAGAGAGAGAGACGCAGAGGGTGAGAATCGGAAAGAGAGAGAGAGACAGAGGGTGAGAAACGGAGAGAGAGAGAGATGCAGAGGGTGAGAAACGGAGATAGAGAGAGACAGAGGGTGAGAAACGGAGATAGAGAGAGACGCAGAGGGTGAGAATCGGAGAGAGAGAGAGACAGAGGGTGAGTAACGGAGATAGAGAGAAACACAGAGGGTGAGAAACAGAGATAGAGAGAGACAGAGGGTGAGAATCGGAGAGAGAGAGAGACAGAGGGTGAGAAACGGAGATAGAGGGAGACGCAGAGGGGTGAGAATCGGAGAGAGAGAGAGACAGAGGGTGAGAAACGGAGAGAGAGAGAGACGCAGAGGGTGAGAATCAGAGAGAGAGAGACAGAGAGAGAGAGACAGAGAGGGTGAGAATCGGAGAGAGAGAGACAGAGAGGGTGAGAAACGGAGAGAGAGAGAGACGCAGAGGGTGAGAAACGGAGAGAGAGAGGGGGAGAGAGAGACAGAGAGCGAGAGACACAGAGGGTGAGAATCGGAGAGAGAGAGAGAGACAGAGGGTGAGAAACGGAGAGAGAGAGAGAGACAGAGGGTGAGAAACGAAGAGAGAGAGAGACGCAGAGGGTGAGAATCGGAGAGAGAGAGAGACAGAGAGGGTGAGAATCGGAGAGAGAGAGAGACAGAGAGGGTGAGAATCGGAGAGAGAGAGAGACGCAGAGGGTGAGAATCGGAGAGAGAGAGAGACGCAGAGGGTGAGAAACGGAGAGAGAGAGACAGGGTGAGAAACGGAGAGAGAGAGACAGAGGGTGAGAAACGGAGAGAGAGAGAGACACAGAGGGTGAGAATCGGAGAGAGAGCGAGACGCAGAGGGTGAGAATCGGAGAGAGAGAGAGACAGGGTGAGAAACGGAGAGAGAGAGAGACAGAGGGTGAGAAACGGAGAGAGAGAGAGACAGAGGGTGAGAAACGGAGAGAGCGAGAGACAGAGAGGGTGAGAAATGGAGAGAGAGAGGGAGAGACACAGAGGGTGAGAATCGGAGAGAGAGAGAGAGACAGAGAGTGAGAAACGGAGATAGAGAGAGACAGAGGGTGAGAAACGGAGATAGAGAGAGACGCAGAGGGTGAGAATCGGAGAGAGAGCGAGAGACAGAGGGTGAGAATTCGAGAGAGAGAGAGACAGAGGGTGAGAAACGGAGATAGAGAGAGACGCAGAGGGTGAGAATCGGAGAGAGAGAGACAGAGGGTGAGAAACGGAGAGAGAGAGAGACAGAGGGTGAGAAACGGAGATAGAGAGAGACGCAGAGGGTGAGAATCGGAGAGAGAGAGAGAGACAGGGGGTGAGAAACGGAGAGAGAGAGAGACAGAGGGTGAGAAACGGAGAGAGAGAGAGACGCAGAGGGTGAGAAACGGAGAGAGAGAGGGGGAGAGATAGACAGAGAGCGAGAGACACAGAGGGTGAGAATCGGAGAGAGAGAGAGAGACAGAGGGGTGAGAAACGGAGAGAGAGAGAGAGACAGAGGGTGAGATTCGGAGAGAGAGAGAGACACAGAGGGTGAGAATCGGAGAGAGAGAGGTTGAGAATCGGAGAGAGAGAGACAGAGAGGGTGAGAAACGGAGAGAGAGAGAGACGCAGAGGGTGAGAAACGGAGAGAGAGAGAGACAGAGGGTGAGAAACGGAGAGAGAGAGTGACAGAGGGTGAGAAACGGAGAGAGAGAGAGACAGAGGGTGAGAAACGGAGAGAGAGAGGGGGAGAGAGAGACAAAGAGCGAGAGACACAGAGGGTGAGAATCGGAGAGAGAGAGAGAGACAGAGGGTGAGAAACGGAGAGAGAGAGAGACGCAGAGGGTGAGAAACGGAGAGAGAGAGGGGGAGAGAGAGACAGAGAGCGAGAGACACAGAGGGTGAGAATCGGAGAGAGAGAGAGAGACAGAGGGTGAGAAACGGAGAGAGAGAGAGAGACAGAGGGTGAGAAACGAAGAGAGAGAGAGACGCAGAGGGTGAGAATCGGAGAGAGAGAGAGAGACAGAGAGGGTGAGAATCGGAGAGAGAGAGAGACAGAGAGGGTGAGAATCGGAGAGAGAGAGAGACGCAGAGGGTGAGAATCGGAGAGAGAGAGAGACGCAGAGGGTGAGAAACGGAGGGAGAGAGACAGGGTGAGAAACGGAGAGAGAGAGACAGAGGGTGAGAAACGGAGAGAGAGAGAGACACAGAGGGTGAGAATCGGAGAGAGAGCGAGACGCAGAGGGTGAGAAACGGAGAGAGAGAGACACACAGAGGGTGAGAATCGGAGCGAGAGAGAGACAGACAGAGGGTGAGAAACGGAGAGAGAGAGAGACAGAGAGGGTGAGAAACGGAGAGAGAGAGGGAGAGACAGAGACAGAGAGCGAGAGACACAGAGGGTGAGAATTGGTAGAGAGAGAGAGAGACAGAGGGTGAGAAACGGAGAGAGAGAGAGACAGAGGGTGAGAAATGAAGATAGAGAGAGACAGAGGGTGAGAAACGGAGATAGAGAGAGACGCAGAGGGTGAGAATCGGAGAGCGAGAGAGAGACAGAGGGTGAGAAACGGAGAGAGAGAGAGACAGAGGGTGAGAAACGGAGAGAGAGAGAGACGCAGAGGGTGAGAATCGGAGAGAGAGAGAGAGACAGAGGGTGAGAAACGGAGAGAGAGAGAGACAGAGGGTGAGAAACGGAGAGAGAGAGAGACACAGAGGGTGAGAATCGGAGAGAGAGAGAGACAGGGTGAGAAACGGAGAGAGAGAGAGACAGAGGGTGAGAAACGGAGAGAGAGAGAGACAGAGGGTGAGAAACGGAGAGAGCGAGAGACAGAGAGGGTGAGAAACGGAGAGAGAGAGGGAGACAGAGGGTGAGAAACGGAGATAGAGAGAGACAGAGGGTGAGAAACGGAGATAGAGAGAGACGCAGAGGGTGAGAATCGGAGAGAGAGCGAGAGACAGAGGGTGAGAATCGGAGAGAGAGAGAGACAGAGGGTGAGAAACAGAGATAGAGAGAGACGCAGAGGGTGAGAATCGGAGAGAGAGAGACAGAGGGTGAGAAACGGAGAGAGAGAGACAGAGGGTGAGAAACGGAGATAGAGAGAGACGCAGAGGGTGAGAATCGGAGAGAGAGAGAGAGACAGAGGGTGAGAAACGGAGGAGAGAGAGAGACAGAGGGTGAGAAACGGAGAGAGAGAGAGACAGAGAGGGTGAGAAACGGAGAGAGAGAGGGAAAGAGAGAGACAGAGAGCGAGAGACACAGAGGGTGAGAATCGGAGAGAGAGAGAGACAGAGGGTGAGAAACGGAGAGAGAGAGACAGAGGGTGAGAAACGGAGATAGAGAGAGACGCAGAGGGTGAGAATCGGAGAGAGAGGGAGAGAGAGACAGAGGGCGAGAAACGGAGAGAGAGAGGGAGAGAGAGAGACAGAGAGCGAGAGACACAGAGGGTGAGAATCGGAGAGAGAGAGACAGAGACAGAGAGAGGGTGAGAAACGGAGAGGAGGAGAGAGGGCGAGTAACGGAGAAAGAGACAGAGACAGAGGGTGAGAAACGGAGAAAGAGAGAGAGAGCGACAGAGGGTGAGAATCGGAGAGAGAGAGAGAGACAGAGAACGAGAAATGGAGAGAGAGAGAGAGACAGAGGGCGAGAAACGGAGAGAGAGAGAGAGACAGAGGGTGAGAAACGGAGAGAGAGAGCGACAGAGGGTGAGAATCGGAGAGAGAGAGAGACAGAGGGTGAGAAACGGAGAGAGAGAGAGAGACAGAGGGTGAGAAACGAAGAGAGAGAGAGACGCAGAGGGTGAGAATCGGAGAGAGAGAGAGACAGAGGGTGAGAAACGGAGAGAGAGAGACAGAGGGTGAGAAACGGAGAGAGAGAGACAGAGGGTGAGAAATGGAGAGAGAGAGACAGAGGGTGAGAATCAGAGAGAGAGAGAGAGACAGAGGGTGAGAATCGGAGCGATAGAGAGAGACGCAGAGGGTGAGAAACGGAGAGAGAGAGAGACAGAGGGTGAGAAACGGAGAGAGAGAGACAGAGGGTGAGAAACGGAGAGAGAGAGACAGAGGGTGAGAAATGGAGAGAGAGAGACAGAGGGTGAGAATCAGAGAGAGAGAGAGAGACAGAGGGTGAGAAACGGAGAGAGAGAGAGAGACAGAGGGTGAGAAACGAAGAGAGAGAGAGACGCAGAGTGTGAGAATCGGAGAGAGAGACAGACATAGAGGGTGAGAATCGGAGCGATAGAGAGAGACGCAGAGGGTGAGAAACGGAGAGAGAGAGAGACAGAGGGTGAGAAACGGAGAGAGAGAGACAGAGGGTGAGAAACGGAGAGAGAGAGACAGAGGGTGAGAAATGGAGAGAGAGAGACAGAGGGTGAGAATCAGAGAGAGAGAGAGAGACAGAGGGTGAGAAACGGAGAGAGAGAGAGACACAGAGGTTGAGAATCGGAGAGAGAGACCGAGGGTGAGAAACGGAGAGAGAGAGAGACAGAGGGTGAGAAACGGAGAGAGAGAGAGGGAGAGAGAGAGACAGAGAGCGAGAGACACAGAGGGTGTGAATCGGAGAGAGAGAGAGAGACAGAGGGTGAGAATCGGAGAGAGAGAGAGAGACGCAGAGGGTGAGAATCGGAGAGAGAGACGCAGAGGGTGAGAATCGGAAACACAGAGGGTGAGAATCGGAGAGAGAGAGAGACGCAGAGGGTGAGAAACGGAGAGAGAGAGAGACGCAGAGGGTGAGAATCGGAGAGAGAGAGAGACGCAGAGGGTGAGAAACGGAGATAGAGAGAGACGCAGAGGGTGAGAAACGGAGAGAGAGAGAGACGCAGAGGGTGAGAAACGGAGAGAGAGAGAGACGCAGAGGGTGAGAAACGGAGAGAGAGAGAGAGACAGAGGGTGAGAAACGGAGAGAAAGAGAGAGAGAGGGTGAGAAACGGAGAGAGAGAGAGAGCGACAGAGGGTGAGAATCGGAGAGAGAGAGAGAGACAGAGGACGAGAAATGGAGAGAGAGAGAGAGACAGAGGGCGAGAAATGGAGAGAGAGAGAGAGAGAAACGGAGAGAGAGAGACAGAGGGTGAGAAACGGAGAGAGAA